>NC_092057.1:25181613-25481613 GCF_039877785.1 Chaetodon trifascialis | reverse complement strand
ATTTTCGATTATGAACAGCTGGCAAACATACTTACTTGTTCATTTAGGAGTTGCACTACACACTCTATGTGAATATAATTAGATGTATATAAGACCAAAAGCTCATTTGTGTCTTTAACAAAAGCTCCACCATTAGGAATGATTTACGTCCTGTGTTGTGTAGCTGCGTTTGTGGATGATAATGTGGCTTGTTGGAAATAGACACCTGTCATTAACCCGTAATGACAGACCATCTCCATTCTTTTACTCACACGTACAATCAGCAGATCTAGTCACTTTGATGCTTGGACACACATATCTTCACTTTATCACGCATCCACATGGCAGTTTCTCAAATGTGTGAGAGCAATTAACCCCACAATGTGTGTGGCAGCCAGCAGCTGCTCGTTTCCAGGAACACAGATCAGAGGACCAAGGCAATGTGTTGTTAGTATGTGCATGAGCCTGTGATATCAAACTGCAAACAAACCCTGCTAGCAAGCTGTAATGTATCTGTGAAACAACAGACAAGCTATGTGACTGGGTGGCCTCTGTGTCACATTAATGGCCAATTGCATGCACCCACAGTGTTCAAACAGGCCGACAAACTAATGCAGCATTGAAACTACTGGTGTATTCATGAGGGGTAAATTTGACAAAACATTTCTTCAGTGCAGTGCTATGGATACTTTGTGAATATTTGATATTGCTCATGGAAGAAGAGTTAAAAAGAAAAAAACAAATGCCAAAAACTTGGAAGTCACAATTTCATTATAGTTTACTTTGGAGACAGTTTGCTGATTCAAAGCCTTCCATAGTAACTAAAAATAAACATTTTGACTTAAAATGATTGTCTACAGTCAGAAAACAAAAAGTTATTGTCACATAAAAATGGAATCAATCATAAAAACGTGCTGTTTCACAAACATATTAGATGCTCACACCAAAAATGTATTTAGCAATTATATTTATATACAGTATACAGTATATTTCAGTGTAAATATAACGGAATGACATCAGTGTGAATCACAGAAAACCTCCCCAAGAACACGTATAATGTTGGCATGTGATCAATGAGGCTGCATCATCCCAGTCGACAGACGGCGTGTTCCCTATCTATTCTCTATCCCCAGAACAGTTTGCATAATTTATACACGCTCATCGCAGACTTTGACCATAATTTATGAGTGCGGGGCTCACTGATCAATACCAGTAATCCCTCTGTTACCTCAGCTGAGGCTCACATTTCAAGCTTTCTAATCGGGCAGCACCAGCGCAGCTCTGTTTGTGTTGTGAGGGCTCCAATCTGAGGATCCTTGAAATGCACACAATATACTACTCATCTTGTTTCTGCACGTGTACTGTATACAATCAGTGTTGCACTTAGAGCGCGGAGGAAGATGTAGCCTGATGTGCATTTGATTTTATATGCACTGCACTTCGGAGTGATGTAGGCCTAGCTAACATTAGCCGGTGTTTTTCATGGATGCAGCATTGCAAATATTAGCTTGGTGCAGTATTACAGTCAGTCTCTGATTCAAAAACATGCAGCAGTATTGCACCTTGTCTTGCTGCATGTTAAATAAAACAAACAAATCTCTAAATGTGAGTAGGGTTGGATTACAATGGCTGGTTCCATGTGTCATCTGGTGGCTGTTTCACAAAAGTGATTTTCAGTGCTTACGGATTGAAAATGGTGCCAGGATCCATACAGCAGCCAAGTTTCATTTTGGTCCGCCGAATTAATGTTAGCTAGAGCTAATCTATCTGCTCAACTGTTGATGTTCAGCATTGTTTCATTTCCTCACAATTTCCTCTGGTGAGATTCTGACACATTCACTAATTAAAAGAAACATAATTGATGCTTTAATGTGTAAGCATCACTTTAATGTTGCAGAGATGAGGCCCATTTTAATTTAATTAGAATTAAAATACATGCTGCTGGGATGTATACATATAATAATACATCATGCTTTCTGAGTTGAAGTAGAGGTGCCTCAAATTTGTACATTGCTTCAGTGAAGGTACTGAGTCATTTTCAGGCTGAGAGTTAACCACAGCTTGTGACCACAAATCAGACACAACAGACAGATCTAAATTGAATCTGTCACTTTTAGCTATTTGTGACTTAGTTGGGTGAATACACCAGACAGTATTATGGTGTATAACCTCAAGTCTTATCTGCCTAATACTGCTTTAGTTCAGTTGCAGGTGGTAAAATCGGGATTTTGATGTTGAAATTCTTAATTGCTGTCTTGCTCTTTAGGCACTAACCCTGAAGCTGACTTCAGGCAATAAAGCAGAGCACGCAGCCATCCGATCCAACTGTGCTGCTGGAATGTCTTGCTTAGCCAGAAGTGACTGCTGTCTGCAGTGACTGTGAACTCACAGGCCTCATTCAACACTCACATCTCCAAATGGAACATCTTGGCATGAACAATATGCTTTTTACAGAAAAGGACATAATGTGCTTATTGTCAAATGAGTCTCAGTTGCTAAAGCCACCGGTTAGTTCCTCTAATTCACACCTTTCAATTAAAATAACGTAGCTTTGATTTGAGAGCTTCTCACTGGTGCTTACTCATGATAATGCCTCATCCACTAGCGAATAGCTTATCTTTATTTGTTAATTTTGTCTTACACATTCATTCCCTGCTTGCACTGCAAGGAGCCAGTGTGTGTTGTTCCATTTCCTTTTGTTCCATTGCAAAAAACTCTCGATGTATCACATATCAGTAGATAGGTAGCTCTCTGAGCTAGCTGTCTGAGGTGTCTCTCTTTTCTAGCTAACATGTGAGAGCCATCCAAGGCTGTTGTCTTTACTAGTCTCTGCTCAACAGACAATGTTTTGCTAGTGACAGTCAGGATAAAGCATGACAATCAACATCCAAAGTGACAGTGAAGGGGCTGTTTTAGACTCTTCACAGCCTCGATGAGAGATGCTGTTTATCTGTCAAGTGGACCTCAACATCTGCTCCTGATGAAAGGAGAGATGAGATGAGATGGGAAAGAAAGGAAAGAGGAGAGGTGCGAAGTGGCAACAACACTAATTCATCTCGATGTGCTGGTTAATTCAGTGGAGCAACACAGTCTCCGTTTGTGTGGTTTTTAGATAAAGAAATTCAAAGGAAGTGATTCATTTCACACCAGACAATTCAGGGAATTGTTTAAACCTTGTTTGTTTCTCATTAATGTATGTGTGTAGTCAAATAAAATGCTTATCAAATGGAAGCAGTGTTGATAGGAAGTGACACAAGTGGGCATACTGCATAAATGCAGATCGAGTGTTCTTCCTTTCATTTCTAATGGTGTATGTTCAGTTCTTTTGATTGTGTTATCCTGGTCCTCCTGGACTTCAGAGCAGCACGTCGAGCCATGCTGATTTACAGCGCTGGGCTTGCAGACATTGCCTTGGACTGATGTGCCTCTTTTCTCAGCAATAGCAGACACACAGCCAACTAACAAACCAATCAAATGCGATCTGTATTTTATCTGTATCACTTTTAATTCATTTGGAAGGCATGAAACTTTTGACAGGAGCTGAGCAGTGCCTAGTGCAGAGGATACAAAGCAGTGTAGATTAATTGAGGTTAAAAGGAACAAAGTGCTGGGCATGGAAGAGATAATCATCGCCTCTGTCTGTTAACACTTTCTCCTCAATTAGCCGGCTGCAGCCATGGCTCACACTTACACTCAATACTCAATTTCAATCACTATGATTTGAACACAGCTTTTGTTTTTGCCAGTGGTGTTTTGATTAAAATCAGTTCTTTTATTTGGCTGTGATACAAAGAGGAATTATAAGCGGGGATGATGAAAGGATTAGGAAAACATGTTAGTCACATGACCAACCCATAAGGATGGTCAGTCCAGCCTGCACATTAGTGCTGTTAAAAGTGGCCACAAAATGACCTTCAAATATTCCTTCTAAAAAACAAACAAGCAAACAAACAAAACACACGTAGGTTTGAACCATTATGTCCATATGAGGGAAAACCAATGCAACGAGAGACATACTACTTGTGTATTATTTCAACATTTCTGCACATCTACATATTACAAAATATACATACAAAATTATGTCCTACACTGCTGCTGTTTGTGCCAGTCCACATGCTGAGGAGTCCAGTCACATATTATTTGATTGTGGACCCTATTTTCCAGTGTATTTTGTGTCCAAGTGACTCATGGAAACAACAATTTTTAAAGTTTTTGCAGTGCTGAGCTTGAGGACAGCAGCCAGCTGCAACGGAAAGTGCAGCAGTGTAATCCCTTTGGGCGTTTGTGCACCGTCAGAGTACATCCACTAAAAGTGTTTGTTTTTGCCACTGACAGGCTGATTGTTATTCTAAGTGTCTGACAACATTATAGAAAGGATCCCTACAGAGATAGACCTTTTTGTTAAAGAGTAAGATCCGTTTTGTTTAACTAGAAGCAGCTGTTACATCTCGCTTGCCAAACCCACCAGACTCCATTCACAGAAACAGTCATTTTATCACAAAATCCATTCAGATGTGCCAGAAACAAAATAAAACCTCACCAAAACCTTCTTGGTTTGTTTTCCCATTGCTCCATCAACCACCACTAACTGGATTGGTTGAAATAAAGTCACAATTCACAGAATCAGAAGAGAGAGTGGGAGAGAGGGCAGACATTGGAGAAAAATTCCTGGTTTTGTGACTCCTGTCTGTCATGCAGTGCTTTCAGTGCAGCTGCTGCACAATCCACAATCAAATATTAATTTTCAGAATCACATGAAGGACTTTCTTAACAATGTAACTATGATTTCAAATCTTGAAGATTTGTCGATAGCCCTGCTGCACATACAGTACATCATCACTCGTCCCAAGTCCTCCAAAGTTCACAAACAGGTATTGTTTGCCACTTCCCTCACAAAAATAACTTCTTTGTTTTAAGATCTAATGTCTCTATCAGCAGGAGGGCATAATTTGTCTGTGCCATTAGTGTAACTGTTATGAAAGTGATACATACATGTTTTCTCATCCACTACTGTGACTATGATTCAGCCAGAGGCACTTACATCAAGAAAATGACCATTTACACCAAATTCTACTGGGAGAAATAATAAACACATACATCAGCTTTAAATCATGGTGAGGAGAAGGTGGGGTGGTGGTGGAGGTAGCTGCAGAAAATGCGGTTATCAGTGAGATGTGCCAGGGCACGAGGGTACAAAGCCCTCTCTTAAGACTCTTATGACTCTGAGGCAACATCAGACTTATTTTGTTTCCTACTCGGAGCCCATGTAGGTTTCTGTTAACTGTGACGCCTGCTGATAGTGGCATCAGATCAGGGCACATTGAAACCAGGCATTTCATCGTTTCATTTGGAGGACATGTTGGGAAAGAGTCATAACTGATACAGCCGCTCGAAGTCCTCGTCATGGAAAATAAACATTACATTACACTGAGGAATCTGAACAAACAGCAAATATTGAAGTTTTTCTTATGAAGACAGCCTCCACCGTTGCACCACCTGTTTTTCAAGCTCATTCTCATGCAGTTTGAAGTGACATTTTGTCGAGAGCGGTGCCTCATTGTCTTCTGAGAACAGGAGAAAGTGAAAAATCTTGTTAACAATCTCACAGTTGGTGAGGGAAAAAAATCAGGAGTTATCAAAACCATTGAAGTGTATCTTTAACAAGTGAGATTACCAGGCTGAAATTACCTTTGTATAATACCTGATAACAGCAGGTTCTCTCATGTAGCGCTGACCCACGTACATACTCATCTAACCCCTTGGGGCGGCAGATGATAGCACCGTAGTGTAACAAACCTCTCATTTTGTCAATTTCAGTTTTTTCACCGAGATTGAAGCCAACCACTACATTCTACTGAGACTGGGCCATTTCTGAACTCAGACGGAGAAGCTGGTGTTGTCTTTCAATCATGTTCTTAGGGTTGATTGCTGGTCTGGTGGAGCCAGTGTTGTAATAAGCAGCTTTTTTTAACGTTTTAAAATCCTCTTACCTGTCTTTCAAGCTGTATCTGAACTGTGCTGGGGCTTTGCTCTCACCAAATCCAAAACCTTCACCTTTTCCATTCCGCTTCACTCAAATCTTTTGATTTTCAGCTCCATCTATTCAGACTGCAAATCCAAAATCTAACCACCAACTTGATGTATCCTGAGCCCATCATTCATTCCCCCAGTGCCATTTACTCTCCACCTACAACTTCACCTTTACGCCACTTTCAGAAGTCATTGCCACCCAGAGAATTACACCCACCTGAGGATGAACCCACAGAAGAATCAAAAGAAGCCCATTGCTTTTGCATCGATCGCCTCAGGCCATGTTGGGTAACTGCTGTAAAAAAGTGATATTGGAATCAGAGTTAAGTGTGTTTTGTTGTGGAGGGGTTAAGCCTTGTTTGGTGAAAGCCTTGGGGCTGTGTAAAGGAAAGAGGAAAAGTATTGAGGTATTTCTCCACCGCAGGCCTTAAGGGGTTAAACAGAAATTCCCTCCACTGAGGTTGAGATGCAGGTTTGATTCGCTTCAGCGAGCTGGTGTGAGTGTATGACTGGTGATGAGTGTGTGCGCCCGCTTTATGTGTGTGTTTTTGCAGGAAAGAGATGAAGTGGATCTGTGTGTGTGTGTGTGTGTGTGTGTGTGTGTGTGTGTGTGTGTGTGTGTGTGTGTGTGTGTGTGTGTGTGTGTGTGTGTGTGTGCACGTGTTGCTGTCTGCAATAAATAGACAGACACTTGAGCATCGCCCCCTGGCTCTTCTCGCTTTAGTGCATCTCAGACTAGCTAAGCCCCCCGGAGCCAAACATCTAACTGGATCTGTCAATATTGGCACAGACGAAACACACTTTCTCCATACCCGTCGTTACAGAATATAATCCTTCATGTTCAAAAACCTCATGTTGGAATAAACTGCGTAAACCAACAAGTATTTCCTATTTCCCAGTACAGTTCAATCTTTACAGAACCATACCTGTCTGAGGTTCTCCCTCGAACAGTAAAAGCATATAGACAGCATCCACTTACGCCACAGCGCTTCTTTCTTTCCGTCTGAAGCAGGTGTTTTCAGACTGTGAGGTACACTGCCTGGCGTGGGAGAGTAGCAAAAGGAAAGATGTGAAGCAAAGATACTGCATGAGGTGAAAGGAGAGGTGCATGTTTTCAGAACAACAGGAAGTTAGTTATTGTAGTTTGGACCATTGATTTGTCCAGCTCACCATCACCGTCAGCAGTTGGAGCAGTGGCTGTGGCACAGCTCAGTGAGGCAGGTACTTGAAAACCTGAAGCGCCCCTGACTGTTGCACTTGATGGAAAAAATCCAACTCCCTCTCAATCTCGTAACTAATCAGGAGACAAAGACACAACGCACATATTTTTAGATTTAGTATGACATGCACTTAATCATTATCTCTGATGTCCATCGTGAGTAAATATATCCGCTTAGAAGTCATAGAAAAAAGAGGCTCCGTATAACTCCTGAACTTGCCTGAGACTCATCACATTTTGAAGTTTCCCTCAGTATCAGTGTAAGCTTGTGAAAGTTGTCGGTGCATCCATGGCAACATTATAAACAGGAAATGTTAAAAGTTAATTCGGCATACTTTTAATGGTGTTTTTAAATGTCAACAAATGTAAGCTAAAAAAAACATAATCAACAGCCAATTACTGACTACATATCAACCATTATTAGAACAGTCTTTCCAAATTTTCAAGCATGATTATCCACCAAATAGATTAGGTGTCTCAAAACCGTCAACTTCTTTCAGTCACTTACATTTTTTTTTTTTTTTTTGCATTACTGAGGCGCGACGTGGTTGCTGCAGGGATAATGGGTGAGGGGCCACCATTGTCTCTGTCATGTCTGCGGGAGAACCTGCAGTGTCAGACTTGGAAAACCCCTGATCTAAAACAAGCTTCATACAAGTAGATGTTACTCATTTGTAAAGAAGCGTCAGATTGAAAACAGTTCAAAACAGCACAGGTGGCTTCTTTCACGACCGCACTCATGCAAAACAGACAGATTGGTTATTAGTTTAGATTATACCAATTTGAGCTGTCAGTACACAGTATGTGTGATTTTGTAACACCTACACTTACAAAGTGACTAATTGCTGAAATTTAAAGAAATAATTGAACTAAAGAATAAATGAAAGTCTTTATCTGGACTGTGCTGTGTATACCCTTCAGCTTTTTCTTTAAGTCATGGAAAGAGCATTTCAAAAAAGGGGACTGAAATGCAGGCTAACTTACAGAAATAACAGGTTTGTATGTGCTGTGTATAATTTCACATTTCAGAACTGCAATTCCTTGTACAAACAGAGATAAAGTTAAAAGTGAACCTGCTGGAGTAAGTGTTCACGAAGTACACTTGACAATAAAGAGTATAGCTATCCTGTTTGAGGCCAGGACCGTATACTCCAGGATGACATTTACTGCCTCTGCCTGTCGGTCAGAGCATTATCCAATCAGTCAGTGACATATGGTGAGAAATTAGGCCTTTGTCTTGAGAGATCTAAAGATAAGAATCGTATTTCCATTAAATCAATGAGCTGTGTGCTTCACTGCCATGAATAATGCATCGCCCCTTCAGACCTGTTTCCTTCGCTCCCACCTTTTCTCACTCTTCCCTCTCGCTCTGAGTTTGCGATGTTCACCGCCATACGGAGTCACAAGTGTTTTTGTACCTTTGCACTTCATAATAAAGTGAAGAACTCGATCCCTCTCCGCAAGCACTTCATTTTCTCTTAACGATCCTCCCGGGTTGACTGATGAGGATGGCAGGGCGTGCACCAGAGTTGTCAACCAGACCTTTTGCTGTGCAGTTACACGGCCTTTGAAATGACACACAGCCTGGGAAAGATGCTAAACACCTATTTATTCTTTACGCTCTCTAAAATGTCTCTTGGATATTGTATAGAAAGAAAGAATAAAAAGACACGCCTGCCTGCAGACTGGACTCTGCCACTGAAGTGATAGCGACTTCCCCCAAACTGCCTCTTTGCGTGTGCCACACTACATTAGCCCGCTTCCTGCACCTCTCCTTCTCTTGTCTGTCTCCTCCTCAACACACTTCCCAGATCCATTACCTCCATTAAGTCCCATTCACTATCTCCCCTACTGTGAACTTAAACCAAGCCGACATCCTTTACGGCCGTTCACTCTGACAAGGCTGCTGGAGACACAATAGACCTGGTCCCACTTCCTTAATAACTCTCTGTATAGAAGACTACAGGCGTGTGTAAAGCCCTATTGATCCCCTGTGGAGAGGCAAGGCTAGCAGTCCACTGTGGTGTGCAGTGTTGACCTTGTCTCCTTCCATGTAATTAATTAAAACTTCACAGCAGGACTGACAGTTGATGGATTGGCCTCTTGTTGATTGTTGCTGTTGTGGTAATCACACACACACATACGCACTCAGGCACGCTGAGGTGTGTCCACTCACGCCATGTTGAGAAAGAGCAGCGAGCGCTGAAGGGGAAAAAAAGAGATTGCTGTGCTCTGTTAATGGTGACACCAACAGCGCAGGATGGTGTGTATTATGCGCGAGTGTGTGTGTGGCTCGGTGAGTGTGAGTTTAACTGAAAAAGATGCCTACATGCTGATGCCCTGATGCTATCCCTGCCACAGGGTTAGCATAGTCAATGAATGTATGTGTTTTTGTGTTCGCTTCCTTATCCTTCCCACACATGTAACAGCCCTCTGTCTACCTGTGTCTTTGTACTCTATCCCTTACCCTCCCTTCATCCCACTCAGCCAACCAAAACTACAGTGTGTCAGCCACATTTCATCATTTTCTGTTCACTCTTTCAAAGTAAAGTCCTTGTTTTTTTTCTTTCTGCCTCTTACGCTCCCCTCTCAGAGCCACACTGAGGCCATTTGCACAAGCAGTGATCAGATATCAGCCCACAGAAAATTTGAGCCTTTGGATTAATATTGCAGACGACACATTTAGCATTAAGTCTTCAGCAGTCCTGTGTGCAGCTACTTGTGTCAAAATAATGATTTGCAATATCTATCCCTCCCTCTATTTTTCCTTTTCTCTCTTGCTCTCTTGATCAGATGTACCCAGAGAGACGACTATGGCTTCACTCAATCATAATTTCTCCTGCAGTGTTGTTTTGATAAGGAGAGAGTATCAAGATCCCAAAAAAGTGGCTGGCAGTAAACAGAATGACTTGGGATCCAGCAGCCTCTTCGCTCTATTCTTAATCAAAGTTTATTCACTGCCACTAATCTATTCTAATTGAGTGTTGTGAATAGGGAGATTAAAACTGCTGCCAGTCTTTACAAATGTATTGCCTATTAATGTCATGAATTGAGAGACTATGAAGAAAACTATTGCAGTGAGGAATCTTTGATTGTCTGGCACCAAAAATCTACCACTAGATCAGATGTACTGGGAAATAATCTGACTATGCTTTGGGCTATTTAAGTACTAAGTGTTTCACCACCTGACCTGCAAACAGGATAAGATGAAAAGCAGTACATTAAAATAGTCTGGATGTAACAATGCAACCTGCTTGCACAGCATTGAAGGTGGATGATTTTTGCGAATGTCTGTTGGTTGGTTGGTTGGTTGGTTGGTTGGTTGGTTGGTCGGTCGGTCGGTCGGTCGGTTGGTTGGTCCGTCGGTCAGTTCACCACTTTAGTCAAGACCAAAGTATCTCAACAACCACTGGATGCTTTGTCATGAAATGTGGAGCAGATATTCATGGTCCCATCAGAAAGAATCCAAGTGACTTTGACTATCCCTCAGCTTTTTCTCTACCATCAACATGAGGTTGACTTTTGTGGTTTCCAGTGAAGTGTCTCCACAGCTGTTGGAGGGATAGCCAGGAATTTCCAGGTCTCCCTTCAGAATGAACTGTAGTAACTTCCAGATATCATGAGGTCAAACGTGTAATACCTGTAGAACTAATGACATTCCAATCAACCAACTTGTACTTGTGTGAACTCACAAAACTGAGACGATGTACACAGCAAATGTACCTGCTAAACATCAGAATGTTCATACTGTCATTGTGAGCATTCAGCACAACGTTGCGTATGCAACGCTTCATTGTTTCATCCTCCACACAGCTGCAAACCCCACCATGCGGAACCAGAAGCAAAGTGTTTTGTCTGCCTCACTTTATTAACTTACTTAGATTTTGCTGATTTGGTTGTCCTTCCTTGATATTTGTGTTTCTACCATCAGTAAGTAGGCTTCATATATCAATTGCTTCCTTTTTCATCTGTTTTAATTGCATTTATTGTTGACGCACGTCAGTCTACACAGGGTGTTTAACCGTAAAATTAATCGTATTCACTACATCGTTCCAGTGTTAACTTCCTGTCTCGCTGGATCTGCTCTATGGAGATTGATGCGTCGTCCGTCAAAAGTAGCCCCAGCATGTATTCTGAGTCATTTCTGAAATAAAGATGCTACCCAATGGGATGGCACGCAATGTCTAGAATGGCAGCTTTCAGGTCCATGATGCGTGTCCTGGATAGAACACAGACATTGCACGCCTGGTGGAATTTAGGGGTTATGGTGTGTTCAAACAGAAAGCAAAGTGAACTTTGTATTCAAAAGCAATGCAAAGGCACAAATAGAAGGGAATTTGCATCTATTCACTGAGGCCCTGCAAATGACGTGATCTATCAATGCAAATCTGTGAAATGTGCATCATTTACGTATTTGCGTGCGTTGAAAATATTCAACTTGAGTGCAAAATTTGCGGTTATTGCAGGGCTTTGCAGGGTTGCTCAGGGAGGTCAGGGCACAGCGGAGGGCCGGAGACGCTGCTCGCTGACAGACAGCTTCTGAGCGCTGGCGAGCTCTAGAGGAGAGAGCCAGGGGCAGAGCTGGAGCTTCTTGAGGAATAAACACCTGGAGTCACTGTGGATTCTGCTCGGATCCAGAGCTGTTTACCGGCGGGAGTAGAGCTCAGGGTTTATTTTTTCAACTTCTGAGATTAAAAAGTGGATTTATCTTCACTCCCACTTCTCAACCTGTCTGCAGCAGCGAGCCGCGGAGGTGTTGACCTCCATGGTCAGGTGTTATAATGTAATTAGTCTCTCGTCGTCCATGTTGACTGCGGACTGGAGGGGAAATGTACTTCACTTCATGAACATACAGAGTAGAGGGGGGAAAAAGGCGAGAGACTGGAGGGAAAAATAGAAAGAACCAGAGCCTGGTGGGTGCTGAGTTCAGTCAGAGGCTGGACTGAACACAAACACACAGACACACACATAGACACACACAGACCCTTTGGTGCCTGCTGTTGCTTGCTAGTTAACGGCTAAGTACAATAAAGCACTCTGTCTGTTTTAGCCAGATCAACACAAATGATCCTGTGGTCAAACTCATGAGTAACACAAGGCTAAAATTCATTTTCCTTTTTGTGTGAAGGTACATGTAAATGTGCAGCTCCAATTGATTCTTATTAGTATGGCAATTCAGTTTGGTTGGTTCAGATTATTGAAAAAAAAAACCTGTTGATGGTTAATAAATATACTAAAAACCAATAAGGACCACACTGGACGTAAACCTCGACCTCTGGCAGCAAAGGTAGTCATCCCCAACCTCAATCTCCACTCCTATTCTTGTTGCTGTGCAACATGAACGTCACACTGTTTCCTGCAGCGGCACTGGATGTTGGCATGGGACATAAATCAGCATGTCTAATATGAACCTAAATCAGATGGAGACTGAATATTTGTTCATACTCACAAGATACCAAGGGAGTGTAATCATGTTAAGGCATTTATGTACATTTAATAACCTGATTACTGCAAAACCCTAGTTTATGTTCATTCACTTGATTATCAGAGCTCTTTACTACATCATACTTTATTTCAGTAACAAAGATTTGCACAATTTTGATACATTAAAAGTTAAAATAAGAAACCCATTTAGTGATATATGACACTGCAGCTTAGAGGGATTGTTGTTGTTGGGAGCATTTGGGCTGACGGTGCAGAGATGACAGGTTTGTTAGAGAGCACAGTTTTTCCTCACTGTGAACGCGTATCCATATTACTCGGCTGGGGAGGATATTTATTTTAGGTTCAGATGACATAAGATTATTTTCGCATGCAAAGAGGACACACTGCTGCAACCAGATAGCAGATCTTTCCTTTCAACCCACCAGCACAGTGCTGCCACAGCGATACTTTCCCTGTTCTGGCAGCACATTAAAATCAGTCACTAGAAACCTGGTCAAGTGTATACATTAGCAATAAATCAAGTTTTTGTCAGTAGAAATGTAACTGTGTTCACCTGGTGTCTTTGTTAGAAACAAGGTTTCTCACTGACATCATGTGTAAGAAATCAGTTTCCTGTAGTAATCAGACAAAAACACTTAAACACACTCAGTCTGGATTCAGCACCTGAGAGACTTTTCAGTAAACCCAAGACAGCTCCAGCAAATTCAATGCTAAATTCTGCTTTTCTGTATTTACCGTTTCTTACAAATCCTGGAACAGATAAAGTATGCGGGGAAACTATTGAATTCCAATCATCTCAGCTTGCCTCTGTCTCAAAAGACATCCAAGTCTCAACTGTACAAACGATCTCCACTTTCTCAGTTGAAGAAATGTTGAGGAGAGGATTATGCAGGAACGCCAGCGAAACCACAACAATACCTTGGTGTCTCCCTCTCCGTCTTGGGGGAGCTGAGTTGAGCTAATTAGCCATAATATCAGCAAGCAAACTCTCCGCGCTTCGTTGACACACACAACGGTCCCTAATTGACTGCCAGGAGTTTTGAGGCTTTAATACAGTGAAGAAGCAAGCTGTACCTTGGTGATTATGAGGTTTGGGGATATACTGAATTACATACTGCACATTCTTGCAGAACCAATCCAATGTCACGAACTTTGAATGCAACACTCTTGAATAAACAAAGATGTGCTCAAATATTCAAAAAAGCCCAAAGGAAAGTGAAAACATTCAACATACCAGTTTGAAGCTAAAGGCATTTGTATTCTGGCTTCTGCTCTGAATACCAAAAACACACACAAAAACCTTCTGCTAACTTAAATGCTTGTATTACTGTGGTAGTTTGCACGTCCATTAGACCATGAATCCTTCAATTACCACAGCGGCAAGAGTATCAGGTTATATTTATTGTTCTAGCTCGATGTCTTCCAGCTAAGATGCAGTGCTTAGTAGATATTATATGGACAGCCTCCAGACGTAAGCTTCATAGCCACACGCACCAACACACGGGCAAGCGCACACGCACACACACATACACTCGAGATCGATCATAACTTATTATGCCAACCACATAACAAAACAATTTCAGAATTGAATGAGGCTGGGGTGGGGGATGAGTAGAGTTGCAGTGGGAAGAAAAGCAAGGATATTGAACATAAACATTTGGGGTGGGGCGGATGGCCTCGTGAGTCATTTAGACGAATCATCCATTTTTAAAAGGGATTTGATAGAAACCAATCCCCCCTGTCTGAACCTTTCAAGCTGTTCCCCTGGCTCTGACAATGGAGGGGACTTCCCTATCTTGCTGTCAATCATTCCCAGGCAGCATGCACGTCGTTTTGAGCCTGCAGGTGCGGCAAGCACATGTACAGTATTTCTGCACGAATATTGTCCGTTATATTTGTTTAAGTCTGTGTGCCGTGTTCACTGGATTAAATCTTTCATTTTCTCAGAGAGCGCAAGAGAGAGAGACAGCGAGAAAGAGAGTGGGAGGAATATGATGGGGGCCTCACCTAACCTCTGGGGAAAGGCCAGTGCATTAGACAGAGAACAGATCAGTTCCAGCTAAGATGAATATGAGCACATAGATTGGTCTACTGTCTGGGGAGATTCAGAAATGCAGTTTTGTGTATGCCGAAGCTGCGAGACTCGGAGGCAGTGAGTGAGGAGGGCAGGGAAGGAGGCAATCACTGCATAACCAAACAGACCCCGAGCGGAGCACATCAGAGCCAAGGGCCAAACAGAGACAGATACAGATTGCTTATTGAGCTGTTTTTAGAGTGACGGTATTAACAGCATACGGCTGAGAAGAAGTGTTTTACTCTGAATAGCTCGTACTCTATGGCTTCGACAGTCCATGGAATTTGTGGATGCTAAGCCATGAGGGGATGGGGAATGCATACAAATACATTTCCCTGCAGTTATATAATGGCGATACTATTATAATTAAATATTTCTAGTTGATTGTTTCGTGATGATCTTTTCTTTCCTCTTCCATCTCCTCTATTGTCATCATTATCATTAATGTGGCACATGAGGTGTTATGTCCGCTTACTCATGTCATCAATTGCTAATTCAGCAGCATCATGATCAGGATTACCATCACTTATTGTTGGTGGAATATGAAGAGCAAAGAAAACTAGCTGCGCTAATCAACATTTCTATATTAACAGTGGATCAAAGACTGTAAGTAATGTGGAAGCGGTTGCTTGTAGTGATGAACCCACAGATAACTATCACCCAACTCTGCAGTTCGCCTTGGCTCTAGAGAGCTGTTTAGCATCTTTCAGGTCATTGTTTTGGTTTTACAGCCTGTTTCCAGTCCCAGCAGGCAGCTGTTTCCGCTGGAAAAGCTTGGACAAACTCACTACAGCAAACAGCAGACAGACTAGGTTAGCAACCAGCTGCTGAATATAGCAGAGCATTTAGCAGCTGAAGAGCCAGACATTTCCCTCACGAGTTGATGTGCATCAATTAAGGCAGCTAAAAGAGAGTCAACATTCAGCAGGTGGCTCGAAACATGACCCAAACGTGCATGCTCCATGTCTGCTGGATGTGTAAATAAGAAAATGTTGCACAGCATATTTATCCTATTAGCTTTAAATGGTCATGTCAGTGTTGTGTTTACAGCTTGTTCTGCTGCCCCTAAATGGCCAAGAAATAAATCATTGCTGCTTAAGGCTTCTCAGTTATTTCAAAAACGCTTAGCTCTATGAAAGACAAGGTGATGCTGTGCATTTGAAAACAGCCATTCTTATATTGCTAGCTCAGTTCAAAGTGCCAATATACGGTTTCTACATGCTGAATCAAAGAATGCTGGTGCTTAGATTGCCACATAGCTGTTGCTATGCATGATGTGGCTTGTGATCTTATCACAAGCGACAGACAGGAGCAAATGAAATATATTCCGCTTTTCTGGTACTGGTCTCTTTGTCCTTTGTGTCTATTTCTTCATTCAGTGATAATCCTTTTTTAATAAGACAAGACTTACTCAACCTAAAACTTTTTATGTCCTAACCCATTGCTTGCATTTCTTTGAATCAGTTTGTCATCTTCACTTACTTGCTCTGTTTTGTTTGCTTATACCACAAATAATAAAGTTTGTGTTCTCCAGTGCTTTAAATAACACCAGCTTTCTTTATGGGTTGATTTTTATTTTTTTTTAATGTTTTTCAGCCTTGTGCCAAGAAAATGATCTTGCTGACAGTTACCGATATATTTACAGAAATGATAGATTCTCTCTGTGAAAATAAACCAATTACCTAAAGTAGCATCAACTTCGTCTTCTTCCCTTCTCCCTCTTCATCCTCCTCTTCCATTTCTTATCAGGACCAGTCACCGCTGTCATACCCAGATCCCAGATCACCATCTCTCCACCCCCATTCCTTCACCTCCCCTCATCTCAGTTTAACACCTCAAGCTCCTGAGGGCCCTGTTCCTCCATCCATACTGCCGTTCCCTCACGCTCTCTCGCTCATCCTGCCCTAATCTACTGTCCACTGCTTCCTTTGAGCCCCATCTCTCCCTCCTTCCTTCCTACCACCCCTTGCTTTTCCTCCCCACCACCCCCTCTGCTATCCCTTCATCCATCAGACTGAGTAATGGCCATCAGGGCAGGGAGTCACCCTGCAGCTGTCTGGGACAGACACTGATCACACACACACAGTCACTTCGGGCTGAGGGCACAGCCATCCATTTTGTACATGGTCTCATCCGGCTCACAGCCCACTGTACTTTCTGGCTGAAGCAATTACAGGAGCCCAAATGGTACAAATCAGGCCGATCACACTCTTTGGGGTTAAAGGGTGAATATATCGTATTTTTAATACACAACTGTATCCCCACTGGTTGTATGTTTGGCTTTACAGCCCTATGAGAAGGCTGAATCAAGCAGGAGTGGGACAGTTATTAACAGCAAATTGTATTTGCTGAGTATTGATCAGTTTTCTTCTCAGCCTTGATTATTGCAACAATGAGAGGGACTGACTCTAGTGTCCACATTTGTATTGTTTGTTTATTGACCTATTCTGTGCTCTTTTACAGTTTCCCTGGCATTTACGACCCTGGGGCTTCAGTGCGGCAGTGAATTAACATCAGAAAAATTAACAAGCTTCTTTCTGTGCTTATCACCAAGAGTGCATTTAAACTGGGCTTGGACTAATTTTCCTGAGTGGTGATTGTGTACTTAAATCCAGACAACACAAACTCCTGTTGACATGTTGAAAGGGACTATACCTCCCATTTAATAGTTTGTCATTGGACCACAACTCAATTCTATTGCAGCCTCTGAAGAGCAGTTTTTAAGCAGCGGCTGGGTACAGGCCTATCGAAGGGCACTGTAATAGGCTTGAGGTATATCCTTTGGGTGCTTACCCCCTTAATGATATCTTAATTGCCTTTTTGTTCATATTATGAAATTTTAATGGCCTGCTAAGCTTTTACCTACAGACCAAGCCTTAGTCTGTTATCCCCTCACATGATGGCCGATTATGATACCATTTGTCAAAAATTATGTCCCATTTGTCATTATGGAGCCACTAAATTATAAATGCATCAATAGTGAGAGGAGAATGACTACTGTCGTTGTTCTAGCTCATGGAAAAACAACCAGGAAGGAAGCCAAATGCACTTAACCAAATTCTTTATGTGTGGAATATACTGTATATTTGTTATGCTGAATTTATACGGTGTAGGTTGATGGTGGAAAGTAGTATTGCACTGCTGTAAAGGTCCTTTAAAGGAATAGTCATGGCACAATAATATGTGCCAAGAGTTAAATGAGAAGATCGGTACCGCTCTCATATCAGAAACAGGAAACAGTTAGCTTGACTCCGTCCAAAGATAAAACAGTCTGCCTACCAGCACCTGTAAAGCTAACCAACAGACAACGGCAGACATTTTGGCTTGTCGTAGCAGCAGAAGGACAAGTGGAATTCAGAGGAATGAAAAACAACTTTTTTACATTTCTGTACGAACAAGAACACAAAATCAGTTCCGAACACTCAGACAAGTGAGCCGGGCCAGAGGGTGGCAGTAACGTCTACATCACATCAACGTCTAAACTAACCAGTAGACTATGTTGTTTCACATGCCTGCTCAACAACGGAAAAATGTTTGTTTTGCAAAATATCCGTAAAAGTGTTCTGAAGGTTATTTGCTAATGTTAGAATCCGGTTCAGTGACGATCTGTTTACATGTCCTTTTTCCACGAGAACAACTGAAAGTCTTAAAAGCCCTGCACACCTGTGGTACACCCACACAGATGTTTTCACATATTTTGGTTGATTAGATGTCCTCTCAGGACTGTGTACAGATTGGCATATCCTTCACACTACCTGGAAAATATTACACCTTGTTATTCTAATGGGCCTTTCACAGAAGCCATTTTGACATGTCACAGTCGGAAAATCACAGGTGAAAGCCTAAATAATACAATTAATGTTTTTCACAGTGCTGGCTCCCTGGTCTCATTCCCAGGTCATCAAATACAAACGTTTTGTCACGCCTCTGTGCCACAGACGGTCTGCATGAGATGCACAAGGCTTTCAGCTCTCTCCCATTTAAACCCCTCCAGCAATATTAGACACTCATCACAAAGTGACACAGCATAAAGAGCAAGAACTTCCTTAGGAGGGTGGAGGTTGGGGTAGAACAGTGGGTCCTACACACAACCTTCACCCAGGAGACTGGGGTTTGTGTCCTGTGTGAGACCAAAACTGAAATCAAAAGTCCATCATCTTTTCTTACATCTAACCAAGAATTTTTAGTGCCTAAACCCGAGTGTAGCACAACATTCTGGACCCTGTACATGTAGGCATTCTCTTTGTGGGTCCCCCTATGAGGGCCCTGCATTCTCAGCCCCCTTTTACCTCACGTCTGATGCCCCGGCCTAAACCTAACCAACCACTAACCACATGTTAGAAAAACTTGTCCTTTTGTAAATGCTACAAGGGTACCTTGTGTGTCTGTACGAGACGCAGAGGAGCACGACAAACAGCCATCGGTATTTGACAGCCTGAGGTGAGAGTGTGTTGCCCTGTCACACTATCATCGAGCCATCCTTAATGTTATTAGTAACACTGTGTGCTTTTCCCAGTATTACAACTCAAACTGTCTGCTCTGAAAAATCACTGTTTGTACAAAGAGTTCAGCGACTCCACGTAATTCCCAGCATAATTCCACCAAAGATCAACCTTTGCAGAGGTCTCGTCAGCCACAGTGATTGAAAACAACTGTGAGTGTGTGCAGGGCCTTATAACCACACATGCACGCTGCAGAAATGGTTACTTCCCGATGAAATGTACAAGTAGAGGTTAAGTGGCTCACACTCAAAGTCTGCCACTCAATAGTCTCTTTAAGTTGTCATTTACTGTGTCTATATTCATCTGTAATGCATTAAGAATAACAAGCACAGATGTTTCAGCGAATACCTTTCACAGTGTGCAGGCTCAAACATCGCCACAGTCCAGCCTCCTGTAAAGGGTCGTGTCAAGGTGCACGCAAACAGGAACATTACACAGTGTCAGTGGTAGGACCACAGCTACCATCAGGGACACAAGTCATATCATCTGTTCTTCATCTGTGATTTTAATGACCCAAAGGGGGGTGTTTATATTTTACAGTTACAGAAGCAAAACGCTCTTCAAAGTTACTGTCAAGGTAAAAGCAATTCAAGAGATTCACTACTTCTTCTCCAAAACTCTAATCTTGGCAGTATGGAGAATTCTTTAAAGCAGAGTTTAGACGTTACTTAAGTACTGCACTTAAGGGCAAGTTTGATGTACTTTACTTGAGTACTTCCATGCTATTGCACTTTATACTTCTACTCCATTTCAAGAGAAAATATTGTCCTTTTTCTCTACTATATTCTCCTGATATAGTTTGCAGCTCTATTGCATATTGACATTGAAAATACAAAATGTATGATCAGCTTTCAAAATATGCATGGACATCTACAGTTGATATGCAACCAACACCAAGAGTGAAGTGAAACTTACACAGTCATGTGTCAGTAATAGTAATCCAGTGACATCATACATAATAATATGACACTCACTGGGGCCATTTATCTACATAACAAGTACTTTCACTTTCCATACTTTTAATATCTTATCATTCCTTCACACTATTATGATAATAGAATGCAGGACTTTTACTTGTAGTGGAGTGTTTTTACATTGTGCATCAGAATGTACTTCTCTCCAATGTACTTATACAAATATACAACATGTCAAAAGAAACACAGTAATATAACAGACATCATTTCATAATTCAAGTATATTGAAATAATTAAAAATATGTATAAGCTATAAAAACAAGAATATGTCCATGTATTATTTTATTAAGCTTAATACAGTATTTACCCGTGTAATATGAATACATCTTTTTAAATAAACTTTGATATGTAATTGTTCTTGTAATTTTATTATTTTTCTTGACACGTCATGCTGACTGTCTTGGTGGAAGAAGCATTCATAAGCAATATAGTGCATGGGTGGAAAAACGTATGCGCTGCTCTTCATAATGATACTGAAGAAAGTTCACCTGCTTAATGCACTGTGTCGTTTCAGGTGTTTCTGCCGATCAAATGAATTCGTGTGCCTCCTCTTCATCTCCAGGAATTTGAAGAGGAGCGCGGGCAGCCGCGAGGGGGCGACGTTGGTCTCTGTAAGACCCCGGCAGACACGGGGAGCCGGAGAAGGGAGCTGCTGTGCGCTCTGCTTTCCGATGTCAGCTCGATTCAGTCACACAGCTCCGGCTCAGACATGGGTGGAAATTCATCTAACGTCTCCTCTTTGTTTCTTCTGACTTGTATGGCGAGATGCAGAATCGCGAATCACTCGCTGTTTAATCCAGCGCACAATGGACACGTCGCTTTGCATTACGGCCGATATTGTTGCGCCCCGTCTATTACATTTGGAATTAGAGACTTATGTTAATTAGCTTCAATTACGCTCTTTTTCATCTTTTTGTCATCATCCTCCAAATGGTGTGGAAGTAGTTAGACCCCCACTATTTGTGTCTCCCTCCCAACTATCCCATTTGCATATTTAATTTATGCTTTATGAATTAAATTAGCGCATGATGCAACTGCATTCCAGTTAAGGCCAGCATGTGAGGGGGTTAATGATAAGAATGGGAAGATAGGGGAACTAATAGGCTCCAGGCTATTAGCAACACGGTAGGACTGAAGTATGATGCTTCATTACACTGAATTAAAGTAAGTCATGTGTGATCCTGCTCTGATGGAACCTTGTACCATACTGATGTTTACTACCGCACACTGGAGATATTACTTTATGTAAAATGTTTTGTTTTTCCTCTCTAGAGTGGCTAGATGTGCGCCCGTCTCATTCTCTCGTCTGTGTGTGTGTGTGTGTGTGTGTGTGTGTGTGTGTGTGTGTGTGTGTGTGGGGGGGGGGGGGGGGGGGGGGGGGGGGGGTGTATTGCGTCACTAGCTGTCTTTACTTGCGCAGGCTCTTTACATGGTGGTCTTTGGCTGTGGGCATCCTATGCTATATTCTGACTCATGCGTTGGTATCAGAGCGGAGCTTTAATGCCAAACTGATGAAATGATTGCGTCAAGGGCAACCTCATGAGGGTCAAGGTTCCTTACTTAACAAACTAGGAGCCATTTGTGTCATTAGAGGAAAAAAAACAACAATCATGATGATCATAAATTAAGGTAGCTTTTTTGCAATATGACGTTTCAGAAATAGCAGCATTCCCATGGTAGCTTCAATATTATCTGCGCGCAGCCTCGCCGATGCCAACTGTCACCCGTTATTATTCGACTTTCTTAATTCACTGGATGTGTAAAACATTTAATTTCCCTGCTACAACCGAGGCTGGACCTGGAGGAGAGAGTGGAGAAGAGGAGAGGAGAGGAGCGCAGCGGCACTTAACTGGTTTTGTTATGAGGGCCCTATGTGTGCTCTGGCTGGCGTCGCAGAGCCCCAATCAGGTGCCATTACACCCGGTGTTTGAGAATACCATTGGCTGGTGGGGAAAGGAGCTGTGCGCAAAACCAACCCCGCTGCTCACACTCGCCCTCCAGAAGCCGAGCTGAGAACATCATCCGCTTTGAGCGCTTAGGCGCAGTGATTACATCCTCACAGAGAGAGATAGAGAGAAAGTCCTGTTATTCGCCGGTCTCTATTTAGAAGTTGCATTTGTTATAGGTTTCGGCGGTGCGTAAATAGGAGTTTTTGCTTTCTTTCCCCGCTCGTGTGGAATTTCCCATGTTGTTGTGTGACTTTATGTGAAGAAGCGACAGTCTGTTCTGTGCACAGGGAGTGTTGGCTATGCGTCCTGGCTCCAGCCTGCAATGTTTGCGCCGACGCCAAAACTCACAGACCGGTGCAGAATTGATTAAAACGGAGACGCTCGGATCAAATGGCTGTGCTTCTCACAGCTGAAACAACACAATGTTCCACTGACCCGAGGCAGACGAGAGGAATTTCAGAAGCGGACAGCCTCGTTGCTGTTTATTTCACTGCCTTTTTACGGACAGAGGAAATGGGGAACGCTCAATTCTTGTAAGGAAAAGGAATAACACTTTTTTGTTTCGTCTTGAAGTGCACTTTGTGAGAGGGAGAGGAGATGATTTGGTTAATATTCCTGCTCTCCATCCTGGATGGAGCTGTCTCTCAGCTACACTACTCTGTGCCAGAGGAGCAGGAACCTGGCTCTGTGGTTGGGAATATTGCAGAGGATCTGGGGCTGGACATTACCAAACTTTCCGCTCGCCGCTTTCAGACGGTGCCTAGTTCACGAACACCTTATCTGGAGGTGAACTTGGAGAACGGTGCGCTCGTGGTGAAGGAGAAAATCGACCGGGAAGAAATATGTAAGCAGACCATCCCGTGCCTACTGCACCTGGAGGTGTTTCTGGAGAACCCGCTGGAGCTCTTTCGCGTGGAGATTGAGGTGATGGATATCAACGACAATCCACCCAGCTTTCCCGAGACAGACATTTCCGTGGAGATATCGGAGAGCGCCATCCCCGGGACCCGTTTCCCGGTGGAGAATGCCTTCGATCCTGACGTGGGCACGAACGCGCTCAGCACATATGCCATAACGAATAATAACTATTTTTACCTTGACGTGCAGACACAGAGCGACGGGAACAAGTTCGCAGAGCTGGTGCTGGAGAAGTCTCTGGACAGGGAGCAGCAGGCGGTGCACCGCTATGTGCTGACGGCTGTGGATGGGGGCATCCCGCAGCGGACCGGGACGGCTCTACTGGTCGTTAAAGTTCTGGACTCTAATGATAACGCGCCCACCTTTGACCAGACTGTGTACTCGGTGAATCTGCGAGAAAACTCTCCTGTCGGAACCCTAGTCATCCAGCTCAACGCCACGGATGTTGACGAAGGACAAAACGGGGAAATAGTTTATTCTTTCAGCAACCATAACGCCCCGCGGATAAAGGACTTATTCAATATTGATGCCAGGACAGGTAGGATAGAGGTGGCCGGCGAGGTGGACTATGAAGAGAGCAGCACGCACCAGATTTACGTCCAGGCTAAAGATCTGGGGGCCAATGCGGTCCCCGCGCACTGCAAAGTGCTGGTCAAACTGGTGGACGTGAACGACAACACACCAGAGATCGGTTTCAGCACTGTGACTGAATCCGTAAGCGAGCAGGACGCACCGGGCACCGTGATCGCACTTTTTAGCGTCTCGGACCGGGACTCTGGTGAGAATGGACATATGAGCTGCGAGATACTAGGAGACGTTCCTTTCAAGCTGAAATCGTCTTTTAAAAACTACTACACCATCGTGACAGACGGACCCCTGGACAGAGAGAACACAGATTCCTACACCATCACCGTGGTGGCCAAAGATAAAGGTCAGCCTTCGCTCGCAACCAGCAAGTCCATTAAAGTGCACGTCTCCGATGAGAATGACAATGCGCCCCGTTTTACGCAGGCGGTTTATGATGTGTATGTGACTGAGAATAATGTGCCCGGTGCTTTCATTCACGCTGTGAGCGCCTTGGACCCCGATATAGGACAGAACGCTCTTATTACTTACTCCATATTGGAGTGTGACATACAGGGCATGTCTGTGGACACATATGTCTCCATAAACCAGGACACCGGCTACCTTTACGCGCTGCGCTCTTTTGATTACGAGCAGTTGAAGGAGTTTAGCTTCATGGTCCAGGCTAAAGACTCTGGCGCTGCTGAGCTCTTCTCAAATGCCACTGTAAATGTGATCATAGTTGATCAAAATGACAACGCTCCCACTGTAATAGCCCCCATCGGTAAAAACGGCACAGCCAAAGAGCACCTGCCGCGCTCTGCGGAGCCCGGCTACCTGGTGACACGCATTGTGGCCATGGATGCGGATGATGGCGAGAACGCACGGCTGTCCTACAGCATCCTGCGGGGCAACGAGATGGGGATGTTCCGCATGGACTGGAGGACAGGGGAGCTGAGGACAGCTCGCAGGATCTCTCCCAAGCGGGACCCACAGGGCTACTACGACCTGCTGATCGAAGTGAGGGACCACGGGCAGCCCCCTCTCTCCTCCTCGGCGAGTGTGAGTGTAATGTTAGTGGACAGTGTGGTCGAAGGCCGCAGCGGGGATCGCGGCTCGGCCTCCAAGGCAAAGGAGACCTCCCTTGACCTCACCCTCATTCTCATCATCGCCTTGGGCTCCGTGTCCTTCATCTTCCTCCTGGCCATGATCGTGCTGGCCGTGCGCTGCCAAAAGGACAAGAAACTCAACCTGTACACGTGCCTGCTGGCCGGTGACTGCTGCCTGTGCTGTGGCTCGTGCTGTAGCAGGCAGGCTCGCGGCCGGAAACAGAAGAAGCTGAGTAAATCTGACATCATGTTAGTTCAGAGCACCAACGTAACATCAGGGGTCGGGCCTGTGGGGCAGGTGCCCGTAGAGGAGTCTGGTGTGGGCGGCGTGGGAGGGGGCTTCGGCTCCCACCACCATCAGAACCAGAACTCCTACTGCTACCAGGTGTGTCTGACACCGGAGTCGGCCAAAACGGATCTGATGTTCCTCAAACCGTGCAGCCCGTCCCGCAGCACTGACACTGATCACACCAACCCCTGCGGCGCCATAGTCACGGGTTACAGTGACCAACAACCGGACATCATATCCAATGGCAGTATTCTCTCTAATGAGGTAAGGGAAGCCTGAATCAGCTTTTGTCGCCCAGGGCTCCACTGGGATCCCTATCAGGCGTATTAAAGGTGCACAAAGCCGCGATTGAAGGGGTTAACCTAATTGTAAAGATCCTCCAGAAATCAACAGCCGTGTCTGCTTCATGTCAAACTACGTTATCCACTCAGGTCACGCGCAGCAAAGTCTCTGGGAGGATGGAGGTGGTGTTTGCTATTGACTTGAGTGTTCTGCTCTGTGCCTTTTAATCATTGTCATGCGTAATGGTGATTGGACATGTCAATTGTTAAATCTCATGTGGCCTTTTAGTTTTATTCGCAAAGGACTGCTGTCAGATCAACCTTTATGTCCTGCGCAAGAGGCTGAGTGTGACGGAGATTTCGACGTTGGGCATAAAGTGCTTTGAATTTTTCAATCAGACCGCAGAGCTGGAAGACTTCTTTCTTTTTATTTTACGTTTTTATTCTGTGTTTGGTGATATTGGTTTAAAGACCCATGTGTTATTTTGCTCGTTTAAAGAAGTGAGTTCACAGGCGGCAGGTTCTTAGTATTTGGGTTCCCATAATGCACGTGAGCCTAACTAATGTTGAATCTTCATAACTACACTGAAAGGGAAACGGACATAAATGAATGAGAAACTTCACCCGACAGGAGAGCATTTCTGTGCATGCAAGATAGTTGTACCATGAGCAGGCGTCATTAACTGGCCTTCTTTTAGCGCAGAAATGGGAGATGATATATCCTTATTAGGTTATAAAATCTAAGCAGAAGAAATTAGGAGACGAGTGAGCCTGTTTTGTGTCCAGTCTGTGCGTTCTGCTCGTGGAGCTGAGGGAGTTAGGGGCTTTTTGTTGATTGCGGTGTGGCTGGAGAGGAGCCAGACAGCCAGTCACAGCCTTGCCTTTGCTGCGCGTTAAGTATTCCGCGCACGGCCCTGCACGGCAGCATCGTGAACAAAGGTTGTTCAGTTTCAGCATCGGGCGGCTCAATCATTTACGCATTCAATCGCCTCCCTAACCCACTCTCCCCTGCTCCCGTCTCTTCTCGCCCACTTACTCACCAAGTGGATGCGCGCAGCGTCGGCACGCAGCTTCTTCTGACACAATTACACGTCAACAACCAATGTATGTATACGTGGTCAATTATGTTCCTGTCACCTAGCACAGACTCCTTCTTACACATTTATTACTGTGTCTATTTGGCATTAAAAGTGGTCACATGTGTGTTTCTGTGGGTTTTCTAGACAAAACACCAACGAGCAGAACTCAGCTATCTGGTGGATAGACCCAGACGTGTCAACAGGTAGTGAAGCACACACACACCTCAGCACTCTCTGTCTGTCTCTCTCACACACGCACTGTATTATTACCAATGTGCAAAGCCTAATGAGCCACATACCATCTACCATCAGAGGACCTATAACATCCAATAGGCCTCATGGAACCACAGCCTATTCACATATCAATAAAATTGAATATTACACCCATCAGTGTGAATCCTGTATATTCCGCATCATTAATTGTGGCTTTGAGAGGCTACATGGTTCCCAGTGTGTCCATAACGTTCATCTTCAATTTGGCATCAGTCCCATAACTGACAGAGCAGCGCCTATTAAAGCTCTAATGCTGGATTTCATTACATGCCATGTGTAACATCCAATTTAGACTCTTGACGGCCACCGTGACTGTATTAATGTGCTGTTGATTTCTGATTCTCCCTCTCTTTCCCCCTCTCTCTGCTCCTCTTTTAATCCTCCTGCTCTCCCTTGTTGCATCTCGACCTCTTTCTCCCTTTTCTCTGACACGACCGTTTGCATCTTCCCTGTCGCTTCCCTGCCGCTCCCAGTTCGGCCTTCCAAGAGGCAGACATCGTCAGCTCCAAAGACAGTGGTCATGGCGACAGTGAACAGGGTGACAGTGACCACGATGCCACCAACCGGGGTCATTCGGCCGGTGAGTTCCCCCACACATCACTTACACTGTCAGTGCTCACACACGCATATGCATACGCACACACCCTTCCCTAATCTGTTTCCATAGTGTGTGTTTGCGATTGTGAATGGGATAATGCTGACTCGTTGGTGCGGATCGGTGACTTTTAATTTCCTTAATTTGAGAGTGTGCGGAGGCCTGGGCTCCGCTGTTGCTGGCTGGCTGGCTGGCATGAACGGGCCCCTGAGGTGTTGATTGTATTTCACACCCGGGTGAAAGGGAGGAAAATTTGGGGTGATTTCTTTCACTGCCTCTTGCTGTTCTCCCTGCTCTCTTTCCAACTCTGGTGCTGTTTCATCGCGCAGTGCTGAAATGACAGCGACTCGCAGCGAGGCAGTGCGAGGCTTGTAGTGCTTTTGTGGCACAAATCAATAGGTTCATTGAAAGAAAGGAAAAGGCACGGAAGCTAAATTGATATAATGAGATGCATTTCAATCAGCCATGCAGTCGGTGCATGCATTTCTGGTTATAGATTCAACTGATCAAGCACAGTAGCAGCTTTTGAGTTCTTTGTTTATGTTAACCACATTTTTTGGCATAAGCTAATAAGCTGGTAAAATGTTGGAACATTTCCCCATCCACACTCTCACTTCAGGCTCATTTACCGACTCTCATTTCTCTACCACACTTTACAGTGCAGTAGATTTTTTTAGACAAGGCTTTAGGTCTTATCATAAGCCTTCCCTTGTTCTCTCTAAAATTCTATTAGGTTAGTACCTGTTTATTGATCAAAGTGGAGTCAGACAAAAAGGGGAGCAATACAAAATCTCATTTCATATTGAATTGCCCTTTCCTTCTGAGGGATTGTTCCACACGGCTCGCGTAAGACCCCTGTCTAGACCAGAGCCTGCCAAATATCATATCAGTGCTGGGAATACAAATAGAGCAGATTAGATAGGTGTTGTAGGATAGTGAATGGTCCTCATCAGGCTCCACTGTGTTTGACATTATTAATAAACCAAGCCCAAATAGAGAGCCAGTATGCAGCAGTGGTAGTGTCACTCCCTGCCCTCGCTGATGAAACAGGCTGGGAAGGTCAAACCGTTTAAGACTGAAACGCAGAACTGGAGGAAATCCAAAGGCCCACTCCTTTATCAAGAATAAATTGTTTTGTGAAATAAATATTAACATGGTTGTTTGAGCATACACTCAGAGTTGGACATTGTCCATCAGAGTGTTGATGTAGGACTTTCTGGGACAGCACAGTCATGCAGAGTTTGGCTGGTTTTGTTAAACATTTTTGCAGTTGAACTCAACAGACCAGAGGCAGAAACACACAGGAAAGAGAGGAGGATTATAAGGAAATGCAGGCTGTATGAATATGCAATCTGCATCTTCATCTGTTCACCTCAGACCTCAGAAAAGATCAGCACTGACAGGACGTTCAGGCCAGCGGCTGTATTGTAAAACTTCCTCTGTGTGGAGTGCTACCTTCAATTCCTTCTTGCTGGTAACAGGACTGCATTTATTAACCAGTAACATGTTTCCTCAATTTTATTTGGCTTTGTGCATGCCCATTTGGCACTGGCCTGGGAGTGTACCCAGTTGGTGCTGTACTCTGTATTTCGTACGAGGAAAGCAACATTTGATCCTCATGTTGGATTTAGAAGGGAACAGCTTAGCACTCCATGGGAGGTAATATCACACGACTGGTACTTTGGAAAGAGGGACACTTGAGTTTCACAGACGTCTGTAAACAACAAAACCAGACGGAGTGTGTGTGTGTGTGTGTGTGTGTGTGTGTGTGTGTGTGTGTGTGTGTGTGTGTGTGTGCGTGTGCCGGTGTGTGGGTGTAAAGGTATACCATTGTTTGATTTAATATGTGGGCGTATACACGATACCTGTGTGTAATCGGCTTGTGTGTGTGTGTTTTGAGTGGGTGGAAACGAGGCCAGGTGATGATGTCTGTATTGAAAAGGAGTTTTCCTTTGAGACGGTACTCTGGGAAGCTTAAATAAGATTCAGTTTGAGAAGAGAGAGTGGTAGCTGGTGCTTGGCGCTCTGCCAGATGTATATTGTCTCTACATAAGCATACCCATTGCTCATTTGCTTTGCTTTATGTACACGCGTGACTTCTTTGACTGTGTAAATACTATATATGGATGTGAGTACTGCTGGCTGTCTCACGTGGATCGTATGCTATGTTTTCTGTGTGCGCTCGCTTAAAAGGGCTTCATGCCGAGTGCATGTTCTTCACTTTTGCATGAACAACGCTATGTATAGACGTGTATTTCTTACCAGCCTTTGTGTGCATAAGCGCATGTGGCCACATATGTTTAGCATCCACTGACAGCTTACGTATTTGCATCCTGTATGTGAGTGTGTGCGTGTGTGTATGACATACACATATTCTCTTCCAGGGTTTGTGGCAGGGTCTCATCCTTCATTCTGTCTCCCCCACACGTTGGCTCTCCGCAACACTCGGCTGATCAGTAATTCATTTCTAGAACCTTTGCATAGCAATTATCAAAGGAGGGTTAGAGGCAAGGTTTCCTCACGGGACCGCGCGGCACACTCTCCCTTTTGGTGCACCTCGGAATATTTCAAATCAAGGGAAAACCATTTCCAGTTGGCATATCATCAACTACACCTGCCGTAGCTTCCCGCTCGGCCGCTCGTCTGACACTTTAGAAAATAAGTCTCCTGACGTGGTTTTAAATCAAAGGGACACTGCCTGTGAGGCTGGGCTATCAGCGGATACTTTTAAAAAGCGGGCAAATGGCTTTTCTGAGAGCAGCGTGTCTGGACCGAGGCACCGCTGCATCAGGAGCCAAAGCACTATTGATTGACTACCACACCTTTTACCTCCCCACATCGCCTATTTTTTTTTCGGTTGCTTGATTCAACGTAGACAGTGTTTTCCTCATTATTTCCTGCATCATCCTAATAGGAGATGACGGCATGAGTGAGCAAGCAAAACAAAAAAGGCGACAGATAAGAGAGGATAAAATATTAATCAGCGGAAAACTGTGGCATCTCAGAAAGCTTCGATCAGCTGTGGAAGGCGGCATGATGGGTGGGAGACTGGAAATGATCATTATCATGACGTTTGTTTGGGTGAGAACAACAGCCGTGACAAATGGGACAATTAAATCACTGTGGCAACGGTGTATTAGATGGCTGATTATGAATTAGTAGCGGGCACCGTGTTGCAGTTTCCCATGTCAGCGAGCTGTCAGAGGAATTTAGCATACAAGGTTTTGAAACACCCTCCTCTAAGGCCCTATACTGACAAAAGTGGAGGCTGAGTCTATGATCCACTAAACAACAACAAGGTTTCATCTTTATTTTAAAAGCTCACATAATGAAAGAAAAAAAAAGAGACATTGCCCAGTTTGATGGAAAAGATGCTGAAAAAAGGCTGAGTGCTCACAATAAGTCTGCTTACATAATGATAAAATGACAAACAAAGAGGGAGAAAAGGTCATTTAACAGAAAACCTTTCAGTCAAGAAAACATCTGTAGTTCTGTAGTCAAGAGAAATAGATGTCAGCGTAAGGCTGCAACATCGGATTATTTTCATCATCATCATCATCATCATCATCGTCTACTGTGTATCAAAATAGTTGAGAATTCTTCCCAGAGTTCAAAGTATGATCTCAAAATCACTTGTTTTATAAAACAACGGTCCAGAACCCAAAGGTATTCTGTCTGCAGTCATGTAAGACAAAGAAGATCAGCTAATCCTTCGTTAAAGAAGCAAGTGTTTAGCTTGGAAAGTTAATGAAAAGCACAATACTTTCTAAAATGTCCAACCTCTAACCAGGGTGACACTACTGAAGTGCACAGTATAAGTTTGCATTAAGGCCTTCAAAGCCCACAGGCAGAGACAACATAAACAAGAGCAAAGTATCTTGATCAATTACAGGAAATAGGATAAAAACATCACCTCATTAAAAAGTCAATTTGCATTTTAACTGTAACAGGTGGAGATGTCACCACTTCTTCTGGCTTGTCGAATATCAATAACAGTCAGAGCAGAGAAAGGATAGGCTAATTGACTATGGCACTACCATTCCTGCAATATGTTTTTCTAATTTCTCTCTAATCATGTAAAAAAAAAAGAAGACATTTTTATATCTTGGCTAAGGTAGATGGAGGATGGCGTGTATTCACTTCAGCACTGTTTTGTGTGGAAACAAATCAAAACCACACGAAGAACGTCGAACATAATGATTATCAATGCGTATCTTGTTGAGTGTCCCGATGAATGTGTTCTTGGTGTGAATAGCCTATGCTTTCTGAATGAACTGAATAGCAATTTAAGTGTTCCCAACCCTGAAATGGATGAAAAGGATGACACAAGCCCTCTTCACTGTCAGTGCCAGTGCATATGAATATGCCTTGAACCTGCTGAAAACATAAGATCAAAAAACGAAAAAGAGACATTTTTGGTGGCTCGGAGAAGAACGTGGATATTTGTCGCTCGAGCTGAACACGAGGCAATAGGACGAATGGAAATCTCTGGAAAGTCTTGGGAGTCATAAACATGCTTTGGCCATGAGTAAGGCACATTTCATCCTGTCTGCACAGACATATAACGTCAGCGAACATCTGCTCCGGCCAGGCTAAACTTCCCACAGACACAAAATATGATGGCAAGCTACGTGTTGGTGATGCCCAACCTGAGCTCAGGTGCTGGGTAATCTGACCTGTGACCAGCAGCTTTAATTATGCTGTTCTCTAATGTGACACAGAACATAAACTACAGCACATTTGTGCATCACAGTACAGGAGCATCCATTCTGGCAACAAAAGGCCAAATAATATCTAAAAGATAGACTAGCTTCACCTTTGTTTTGGAAGTAATAAACACGTCTGGCCAGTCTGTAGCAATGTGACAGCCAAAATGAAGGTAATAATACCTGAGTTGTAATTAATCAGAATTAACCTGTGTCCAAGATATAGTCTGCTCAGGGCTATATATTATATCTCACTGCAATCGAGGAGTAGGCTAAGTGATGAAAAGCGTACAAACCAGAGATCAATAATCAGTGGTCATCCAGAATCTTTGTTCTAACAATATCTAAGGGGCGATATTAATCAAACAGACACTGTTAGGCAAGCAGCCATCTTGGCTCTTCTTCCCAGCCAAGTTGCCGAGTAAGAAACATCGAAAATGGTAGCTGCCTCTCAGAGACTCGGAACAATTTCTCTGTCTGTCATTACTGGATATGGCAGGAACCATCTTGCTCTATTTTGGCCCTGGGAGGTCTCTGGTTTACTCATCACAGCCTCACTGGCCAACTCGTGTAAGGAAGCTATGCTACTCCCCTGCCGTCCTCAGCTGCTGTCCAAATATTGACGTTTTGTGTCTGCGTTCTCTCTGGAACAGTGGAGGACAAGATGAAAAACAGAGGTAGGGATAGAAGACACCCTCCACCTGGGGGATAAGGAGTGTTTTTTTGTTTTTTTTTCCAGAGAAAAAGAGATAAGAGAGAGGAAGAAGAGAGGATTAATAACAAGAGACAGAGACACAGAAGGAGACACAGAGGGACGAACAGAGCCGGATGGAGGGAGGGAGACAGACAGACAGACAGACAGACAGACAGACAGACAGACAGACAGACAGACAGACAGACAGACGAATGAGTGCAGGGATACAGAGCAGCAGATATAAACACACAAAGTGAATTCAAACACGGGGCTGGTGTTTTCCCAGGATTTGTTTCCCTTCATTTCCTCGCTCCCGGTTGGTGGATGTATGTCAGGCAGCGCAATTAGTCAAATCACACCGACGTGGGATTTCGGAAGCATTCAAAGATGTAATGAAAAAACAAAGAAGCGGTGAAAAAAAAAAGAAGAAAAAAAAAGAACAGTGCTGATTGCTTATTAGCAAGTAGATTGTGTTTGCATTGTGTAGGGTTGTTTACGCCTCCCTGCGTGTGCGCGTGCATGCGTGCGTGTTCTTCCTGCCTGATGAGGTCACGATGAGAGATAGGACTGCTGGCAGGGCCTGTCATTGCCAGTCACTGTTTTGGTTGTTGTTTTGCTTCCTGCCCGAGGAAGAAAAGGTGCTTCACGGGAATCAACAGCCACTGGGTGTCATGTGGTGTCATGGCCTGTCTGTCTGTTTACTTGTGTGCATTTGCATATATCGCCGCGTTAAGAGAGTATTTTTAAGCAGGTGTGTGTTTGCAAACATGTGTTGATGTCGCTGGTTTTTATGAGTGAGCCGGCAGGCAAAAAAAATCAGTAAGTAGTTTGGAAGCCAGTGACAAGTTTCTCCGAGCCTGATGTACGGTAAACAGTGGCTGCTGCAGACTATATTTACCGATCACATCCAGAGCGCAATATAGCTGCTTAGTAATATACTGAGATTGACAAATACAGAACAAACTGAACTTTCTCTTAATCCTTCAATATTAACTCTGCATCTTGATCGGAGTGCGTGCCTGTGTGCTTTTGGCACTGTTGCACCTGTGTTTGCTTTTGCACCTGTGCTTCAGTCTGTCTGCTGGTTCGTTTTAGAAGAGGGAAGCAGAATTGTGGCTAACGAACGCTTTATCTGCACAACAGCCCTGAGTTGATTAGAGGGCCTGGGGTCAACACCCCTGTGTGTTAGAGGAGGAAATTAATTTGCAAAAAGTCCATTAAAAGGCTAAAGACTAGCTGGAAGGTGGAAATTGGCAGAAATACCAAGATTTCTATGCCCCCAACCTTTAAAGATACACATAAATATACACTAGTTCCAGGGGTGAATCGGAGGGTAAATGCAAGTCAGCGCCACTCAAAATCTGAATTAGCATTTACACAGATCTTCTTGATCAGCTTTCCCGCTCTGCTCTTGTTGGAAATTTTCAGATTGCTCATTTTGCTCTCCACTGGATCATGGTTTCCTTTCCAGAGTGCAGAGGTGCTGTTGACCCGCAGCCCACGTGTTCTTGGCGGTGACAAAATCAAACGAACCCTGCTGCCGATTCTGTGGGCCAGGCAGATGAGACAGAGGTGAAGAGACACGTTTAAAACTCGCTGTTAAATAAAATAGCAAAGAAAGTAGCTGTCGGTTCTTACATGCAGCTATTTGCCCTCGTTGGCTTGTTTGCTGCAGTTTTACTCAAGTAAATAACCCAGAACAGTTTAAAAGCAGGTTGCAGGCTCCACATATCCCACAGGAAAACAAGCCTGTGCTGTTCATCCTCGCTTGATATTATCAACTCTGGCAAAGTTTAAGCGGAATTTTACCTCTACATTTTTCTGACATTGTCTGCATTTATTCTTATTTGTGATGAAACTGGGATCAGCTCCAGCCTCACATGGCTTCGGATAGCTGACAAGAGGGTTAGAGAAAATGAGCGGCGGGATGATGTGGTAAAGATTTCCACACGATAGGGTTAAAGTGCAGAAAAATCTAACGTTTGACCGGAGATTTTTCATTTCTGGTACTTCAAGCAAATTCCTCTCCCTCTCTGTGTGGCCATCTGTGAGGCCCAGGTCTCCCCCTGTCTTTTCTGGCCATTGCTCTTTCCATCTGCGCTTGCCCAGGTCTCCCCTTCTCCTTCCTTATGGTTCCCGCAGTCTTGCTGCTTCTCCTGCCTGCTGTCTCTGTCTGTGAAATCTGTGACTCCCCCGTCTGTTTGGCCCTCGCTGTCCCCTGTCTGTGAGCCTCGTGTCTCCTCTGGCTCTCTGGCTTCTGCACAGCCTTTGTTGCCTGTCTCGCTCCCTGTGAGGCCTGAATTAGCAACACGATTAGATCCACACAATGCACACAAACGAAAGAAATAGAATAAGCCGCGGTGGTCGTTCTTAGAGAGGCGTCGACTGCTCGGTTTGGATGACACGTGCGCTTAGAATACGTCCTAATATAGTAAACGAAGTCACAGCTATCAGTGTGTTTTGCTTTTATGTTTAGCAGCTGTTCTGGTACTGAATTACATTTAGCTTTTGAAATTTTCTGGTCTTTAATTGGACGAGTTGAACACTCTCACCATGTCATTTTTCTGACTGTTCTCTTTCCTTTTTGGTAATCGATGCCTCGTTTCAGGGGTTCATTTTTGGTTTCAGAAGCTGGTGGGACACAATGAGGAAAAAAAAAATACCGCAACAGATATTGTTAAATCAATCTAATTCCTCTTCCACTGCTGTCTTTTGGGTAAAAAAACCAAAGACTTGAAATGAAATTATGTTGAAATTGGTTATCACACTTTCTGTAACAATGGTGGCATAACAAAATAGTGAAGCATAAAGTAAAGTGTAAAGAAGAAAAATGCCATATAAACCTCTGCTGTGCTTTTAAGGCACTGATGCTGTTTCCTGACAGATGATAAATATCACTGTATTTGTATCTTTACTACAAGGAGAACTGTGCCTTACTGCCATATCATTGATGTTCTACTCAAGTGTCTTTTCAGGGAGATATTAGCTGTAACTAAAAATACAGATTGAATGATATTTTCTTTAATCTGAAAAATGTGCAGAACGGAAGCCTCTATTTTTCTGCCCTGAATGTGTCTGCAGGTATTTATGTAGCCTGAGAGGCAAAACCCAGGGCATAAACAGTTGGCAGAGCACTTGCTGCACCACTCACTGCTGCTCGTTGAGCTTATTGCTTTGAGCGCGCAGTAATAACTGAAGGCGACTCATAACAACATTTTAATCAACTTCTCTCCTGTCTCATCTCGACTATGGTGGCTGGGCGGAAAGAGGACACTGTTTGGAGAGATTTTAGTAAGGAAATCAACCTGAAACAACATAAGAGAGAGGGACAAAAATAGGATATTGGAAGAGTGACAACAATCCCCTCCATCCACCGTGGAAATTACACACTGACCAGTTTGTCATGAGAACACAGTGGATGTGATCTTGACCACGATGATGTAGTGTTTCCAACACACAAGGTTAGTTTTTTTTAAATCTATTTTTAACAATGTTTTAGACTTGTTCAATTGGCGTCATATTGCAGGAACATGTCTGAAACGCACAGATCAGTAGAGCAGCAGCATCCAATCTGACAGAAGAAACAAAACAAAAATCAAAAACTCTGACAGTGTGCACCACTGTTTTAAGGACTAGTGGCACTTTCTCTGTACGTGCCTCTCTCACTTGAGATAAAGATAATCCATAATCTGTGACGGGCTGATATTTTGAGATTTGGTTTTAATATGCAGGAGCGAGAAGGTGGACAGGACATGGAAATGTGTTTATCTTTCCTTAAAGCTGGAGGGAAAGGTGAAGCCGCGATAGAAAAACAAAACAAAACAAAAATCTCATTTTATGGCAGATCATATTAAGTTATCATATAACTTCATTGGGGTGGCTGCATTGCTCTTTTCTTATTAAAAGTGACATATGGTGTGCTCCCATCCCTTTCAAAGATGATTCCTCTCTATCTGTGTGTATATACTCTGCATAGGCTTATTTTCCTCTGCAGGCTAGTATCTATTGATATGTACGCTCACATTGCATTGTGTGTGTGCATGTGTGTGTGCGTGCTTGCTTTTAGTAATAGAGGAACAGTGGCATTATCGGTCGGATGGATCAGTAGAATAGATTCGTGTAAGTGGACCCTTTGATCTGAAGCCCCCTCAGCCTCAGGGAATTACAGATTACAGATTTCTGCTTTCTTTGTTTCTCGAGCTCTTTTTTTCTGCCTCTCTTTCCTGATTTATCCTCTTCTCCTCTCCTCACCCTAAAGTGCTCGTCACCTGCTTTGATCCCGCCATTCCTACGCGTGCCCACATTTTCCAGTGGAAAAGCTACAAGTTTGCACACTGAGTACACAATGGCAGCGGAGTCTCATTACTATGATGACTCTGTTCATGTCTCTTGTTCCTATCTCTTCCCTTTTATAACGTCTCTTGTGCTCTTCTTTCGCCTCGTCCTCCTCTCTTTATTCTCTCTAAGAGAGTGTAATTAACATAACTGGTACCTCTTTCATGCTGGGTGTGTGTCTGAGTGTGTGTGTGTTATTCTGTTATATCATTTCAGATGTTAATTTCATCTTTTTCACTTGATTTTTTTTTGTTTTTGGCATGAGCTCTGTGTCAATTACACACTTTGCTGTTTGTATAGGGATGATTGATGTGAGAGCGTGGTTACGCTGACAGTGAATATTTTGTGGGTTTTGTGGTGCATTTCTTAAGATAATTGTCATTTTTTGTGTAAGGATGATGGAGTATGGATTCGCAGTTTGTCTCTTGGTGTTTGTGAATCAATTGTGAGCCTGACGATGTTGATATGGAGAGGGAGTGAAATGTTTTCGGAACACCACATCACTTTGATTGCACATTTCGTTCGGAATGAATGAGGTGAGGAGGAAAACAAACAATTCGCTTCATCAATGTTGGCCTTGTCTCTTTGATGAATAGCTTTTGCTGCACTTTTTCCGCTTGCGACACTGGCAAATGATTGCTAACTTATGTTCTCTCTTCTGGCCTCTTTCTCTCACCCCCCCTCCATCTCGCCTTTCCACTCCAAACATCCATATGGCTTCTCCTCTCATGCTCCCTCTTCTTTTTTCTCCCTTTTGCTTATCATCCCTTACATCTCTCTGTAATCTTCCATCCACATTTCCGCCTTTCCATCCCACTTCCACTTTCTATCCCTCAATCTGTATCCTCTCTGCAGGCGCTGACCTGTTCTCCAACTGCACGGAGGAGTGCAAGGCCCTGGGCCACTCTGACCGCTGCTGGATGCCGTCCTTCGTGCCGTCTGACGGGCGCCAGGGGCCGGACTACCGCAGCAACCTGCACGTCCCCGGCATGGACGCCACGCTGCCCGACACTGAGGTACCCTCGTCCGTCAACCTGTCCGACCAACTCACCATGACCTCGTCCACCGCTTCGTCCAACGATAGGTCATTCTCCACCTTTGGCAAGGACGGTCAAAGGTCACAGTCACACCACAGCCTTCACCATCACCTCCATCAGCAACAGCAGCAGTACAGCTCCAGCACGCTAGAGAGGAAAGAGTATGATAGGGGGACCCTACCGTACAAACCCACCTTTCTCTGTGAGTATCAGTATGAAAGTTCCCTGGGACCCTATGACTTTGGTCTGGTCCAGTACAGATATTAAAGGAGGGGACGATGAATCTGCCTCTTGATTCTGATCTGGACTTTCTACGTTGTTCATCAACTTCATTTCTTCTATTTTTAAGGAGTTCTAAAAGATACGGCTTTATGTTCTGTTGCATTGTTTTATTTTTTTCTTAATTTTTATTTTTTTGTAAATTATCATTTCTTTTTTTTGTCAAATGTAAAATGTAATCTATCATTGCTAACTCCCTTCCTCGAAAACGGACTTTGAAAAATTCAGTCTAACCCCACCCAAAGCCTAAATACTGTCTGTAATCATGTGACTTATGACAAAATAAACAAAATCTGAATTAGACTCATGTTAAACTGCTGTGGCCCCTTTTTCTTTCTTTTTCCCTTTTGTCTAAATTTCCCCCCAAATTCTTTACAATCGGCCTTTTTATCTGATGCTCATATAAGTAAAGGTCACCAACACAAGCACACTTCACGTCTCCATTTTCACACACCTACAATCAAACGCTGTTTGTAGTTGAAAACATGATTCGAGTGTACAGACAGGGAATATAAGATCATCGCATGTTGTAAAGGACATCTTCTTCCATTTGCTCAACAACTGAGTTTTGCTCAAGCACAATGACTTCCCTACTGAATAGCTCGAAAGGTGAAACACACAACCCACGCTTCTTCTTTTTTCACAAGGACTGAAGTCCATTTTGTTCTAAAAAGGAAGTGTCGAGTATCTATACTTGCTTGCCTGTGGATCAATACCTGACATAAAGAAGGGTAGGTGAGGTGGGTTTGTCAACCTTGAGGTCAAGATTCTTCCGTTAGGAAAGTCATGTACACAACTTTGTGTGCAAACAAAGGAGGGAAGCCATTACAATATCAGTTTAATTTGGAAAATGGAACATATTGATATCCATTGGCATATAATTGAGTTTCCAGCTTGCATTTGTTAAGATGCAGAATTGGTCTCTTTAGAAAAGGATGGCAGGACACTTCTTACTGCTTTCAATTGCTTTCTAAGCTCCATATTACATGAATATTCTATTAGCTCTGAGAGTAGAGAATGGATTCGATATACACATTCAGTAGAGAAGTCATTTCCAGTCAAGCCACCACCATGTTAACCACCATCCTCCATGATACTGCATGCTGACTGTGGGCTGTTTCTCAGGTAAAGGATGAGCACCATAACCCCCCCTCCCCACCCCCACCACCCTTGTTTTGCAAACAGAGCCGAGCAATCTTCCTCTTGCACATCAGGTCTGTGAAAAAAATAATTTGTATTTAGCCTTTAGGTGCTAGAGCCTGCTTTGCTCCAAATATAGCTGCCTGCACGTCTGCTCATCTCGTTTGCCTCGCAGGTTTAGGATAAATGCACTCCATATTCGCTCAGTCCAAAACCCACAACTTTATTATATTTCATTTTAGTTTTTTGATTTACGATTTCACCCATTCTTCCTGGTTTGTTGAAATAAATTGACCCCACAGTACCACGGCAAAGGTGTTTTTATTCATCAGTCTGTAAAAAAATATGAGAATAGTCCCGGAGGCTGAGGCTCTATTAACCAATAGGCATCATGTTCTACTTTTAAAAATAGCAGCGTATGCTACTACTGGCTACGGCAATGCTCTGATCACCAGGGTTGCCTTGATAAAGGGTTTATAAATGTTTAATGATCCATTTCTAGATAATTAATGAAGCAATTAGTGCTCTGTGTATTTTCTGTCCATGCATTATGTAGCCACCAAATTTTTAACATTTATCTTCACTGATGGACATGTTTTCACCCAATTCCCAAATTAGTTTTACCATTACACAGCGAGGACCAGTCTTTAGGGTGTATAAATAACTTCACAGAGAGTCCTTTGTGGCATATATCCTTCAAGAGATGGTATTTCGAGCCAGCTGTGTCACTAAAAAGTCTCAAGGGAAAGGGTGCCATTTGTCTTAACGAGTGTGTTCTCTGTCTTTTCAGCCCGCAAAAGGATTTGCTAGCTCGTTCCACGTGGACCTGTCAGAGACAGCGTGAATATCTGTACTAGACCACCAACACTGATGCTAGAGTCAGCGAAATAAAACTAAACAAACAGCAACCTGGACAACAGCAACCTTGGTTAAGCTTCATTATCTTGGGTGGCGAACTGTAACAGAGCCTTGGCGGTGGTCGCCGGGGGAGGAGAGGAGAAGTAAATACTCAGTAGCTGAAACCTCTAGATATCTGAGGAGCAATCCAAGGCCTTATTCCTCTCAGCAGGACTGAGACTGGGGCGGCAGCACTCAACATGTGAAAATTATAAAGTCATCAGCAGACAGAAGAGAGGAACTGAAATGGACAGAGGAATGCAAAACAAGAAGACGAGGGACCGATTAACTCACAGAGGCGTTCTTTTTGTTGTTTTTTATTTTTATTTTTTTGGACTGAGGAGTTAGCCTGTAGAGATCTGTGTGTGCCTGTTTACATGAAGAAAACTAATGTTTCTGTACAAACTTCAACCAATGTCACACGGAACCCTTTAGCTATTTCTATGGTCACCACTAAGCCAACTGTACAGAGACTGTGTGAGGGGAAAAAAAAGGAGACTGACAACCAGAAAGCGACTAGAGAGGGAGTGCGAGCAGGTGTTGTACAGGTATAAAATGACAGAAAAAAAGAAGGAAGAGGGGACAAGCAGAGATGATGTGCAGTACTATAAATTCTGTATCTCTGGTTTTTTGACTTGACTGTCTTTATATAACTTCTCTTTTTTTGTTTCTGTTGTTCTTTCTGTGTGGTTAAAGTGTGCAGACTCTAACGTATTCCAACTTACCGTTACAGACAGGAACGTGGTCCGGAGATGGGTTCAGGCCTCTTTCAAGTTAAGCCACTTCAGGAAGGAGATCTTAACAAATTTCACTGCGTAGAACAAAGGAGATGAGAAAAAAAAAAAAAAAAAATCAAAAAAAAAAAAAAATCATGTTCAGTTTATCAATAAAATATCACAAATGAATGTTCTCATTTATAAACTAGTGACTAACAGTTCTCAAGTTCCTTCCTGAGCTGACTGCAGAGAAAGTGAAAATGACCCTTTACCAGGATGTGGTTCCCTTGATGCCATTGGCCTATACATAAACAATCAGACACACTCAGTGGTTTTTATCATGTGTGCAAAGTGTTTACTGTGCTATTTTAAAAAGCTTATAAATGAATATAAATCTATATATAACTATATATATATACAATATACTTTTTTCTGAAAACTGTGTAACCATTGGTTAGTTTCTACACCTCATACTGTCATTCAATCTAATAATACCAAGTGCTACAAAATCAAGACTTGTATCGATTCAAACGAGGAGGAGTGCTTCAGCCTGAAAGGCAAACCCCTTCACACCAACCAAGGATTAAGTTGATGTTCTTATTTGATTGTTACTTTTCACCGTTTACAGATGCTGGGCCTTGTGTGTAGCGAAGACACCAGTTGAGTTGTTTTGGCCTGTTGTGTATTTTTACTAGCAGAATATGTGTTCATGTACAGGAAGGAGGACTATCACAATCGAGCTAGATATCAAAGGTTTTACAATCATACAAGAGAGGCATACACAGATAAATATGGACATAAACAGACAATACATGATGAGGCGCAAAGTACTGTGCACACACACACATGAACACACATACATACACACACACGTGTGCACACACACACACACACACACACACACAGGTCAAGTGGTGATAAATAAACAGTGTCATTGAAATTCTCTAATGTGTGTTTTGTTGCGTTCACTTGTGATTTATGTCATGTAATTGATAACAAGATGAACCCTGCAGCCACGTGAGCAGCTCTGTCAGGCTGAACTTAAGCACAGGTGCACTTTGAGCCAAATGTTAATGTCAGCATGCTAACTTGCTCAAAATGACAATGCTAAAATGTATGCTAAGCAGGTATGATGCTTAACCTCTTAGTTTAGCGTGTTAGGTTGCTACCATTTGGTAAGTAACATTAAATAGTACACCTGAGGCTGAGTGTTTTGCAGGTATTTGGTCAAAAAACAAACTAAAGTATTGGATCAAATCATAATTTGTCCAGATGGAAGTTATTTGTTGTAACTGCTCACACCAACTTTCAACCAATCCATTCAATAATTGTTGAGACAAAAAAGTGGACCTCAAGGTGGCACTGGATGGAAAGTGAACGGATCGCCAAAGTTATTCCCATTCATCACCTAGGACCAATGAACCAAAGTCAGTGGAATTCATCCTCTGGGGACCTTGAATATCTGTACAAAATGTTATGGCGATCCATCCAATCGATATTTCAGTCTGAACCCATGTGATGGACCGACTAAATGACCGACAGACTGACACTGCCATCCCTCGAGCAATGCCGTTAGCAAGGCTGAAAATAATATTATAAACTTGGATCGAAGCCATTCTTTTGTTACAGAAATTGGAAACATGCTGGAACATTTGTCCAATCAAGGCAAGAATCTGCTTATTGCCTAAAATCCTCGCAGAGCACGTCCACTGCTGTCACTGTTGTTTTTAGCACATGAATTTTCTTGAAAAGAAATTCAGCTATCCCAAAAGAATCTCACGGACTTTCAAGCTGTAATCACCATGGTTTTGCTCTACTTTCCTCATTCACTGACCTCAATAGCTCATCAAAAAAAAGAAAGAAAAAAAAACTTTTCTGGTGCCTGTCACTCTAGCCTTCTGTCCGTTTTCTTAAAAAAAAAAAATCCCTGATGCCATCCCCCTGCATCCCAATCCCACTCCTGCACTTCAGTGTGAACTCCACACGGCCTGGCAAAAGATCAGAGACACAAGAAGAAGAAGAGGAAGAAGAAGGGCTGGCGTCTGCTGCAAATGAAGTCTGGGGTCATGGGAGACACACGGCAGTCCATCACTTGACAACCTAAAAACAGAGAGGATCTGTTTGTGTCTGTCATGAGACAGCCTTCTTTTATGAGCAGGGTACATGTGACCAGGGCATGTGCTGATCAGATGCTTGCCTTGGGCTTCTGATTAAAATCTCACTCATGTATGAGGCTAGAAAATGATGCGTGACTCTTAGTACTAATACCAAAATCAGTTTTCTTTTATATAACAAACCAGGGCAAACTGGTTAGTGCATTAACGTAAAAGAACTCAAATAATGTATAGTCTTAAGTAAGAAAACAGCTCTGTTTTCAAATGAGTAAATAAGTCTAAAGGTTGCCGTATGCTTGTCTTCCAATGATGGCGGTTAAGACTGAGAAGTGTTGGCAGCTGCTCTGAACAACCACACTTGGAAGCAGGGTGAAAAGCTTGCCTTTTAGAAAGGAGCAATATGCAATAATCGCTTTGAGAAGGCATTCACAGAGGCTAACCGCTGTGTGAAGAGGGCATGCATGTGGGATTGTCAGTTTCTGAGAAATTGCAACTTCGTACTTCGTACTACATAATGAAACCCTAATGTTTCAGCTGTAATGTAATTGCTGTCTTTCTGTACCAAAACAATTCTTTTTCTGATGCTTTTGCAGAATACAGAATACAGTATTAAGATATTTAACCCCATTTTTAACATGCCAAATTTGCCAAGCTGCACAATGCATCACTGACAAAGCACTTTATTTACTGCTAAATGTTAGTCAGAGTACAAGTCTAAGAATCTGCATAAGCATTTGGTGTCAGTTTCAGATACCTCACAGTTCACAATGCACAGACACATTTCAGAAAATGCTTGAAAATCTGGTGCTAAAATATTCTGAACTCAAGGGTCACTAAGAAGCTTAACTTGGAGTAAAGTTATGGACCATGAGATATGGTTGAAAGATCAAGAATGGATACTGCTTCAAAAGTCCAAGTGTTGATTTGTTTAATAGCGAGCTTTAATGCTACTATGAAAGAAGGAAAGCACAGGCAAACATCTTGACTTCACAGGGCAAACCACATGACCTGTGGGTAGAGACTGACATTCTATCAATGGCAGTGAGTTATCCGGATCTGGTTGTCCTTCATGGTGTCTCCATGGCAGACAGAGAGAATAAGAGTCATTACAACTGAATCATCTTGTCCACGTCTCCTCTCCATACAAGGTTGAGTGAGGTGACCTAGCTGTCTGTCTGAGCCTCTGAGCCTGTCCTTCATATTCTTCCCCTGGCAGCCGCACTTCATTACTCTGGCTAAATAGACTTTCAAGAGACCCCATCAGGCATCATTTACACAGCCCGGCCCTATCACCTTTCACCACGGCCACCTCGTCAGACATACACACCCCGCTATTCACACATGCACTCCATGGCACGCCAATGCAGACACACATGTACAAGCGGAATGCACATACCGCTCTCCTTCCTCCTTTGCTTCTTATCCCTCGCCAGCCCATCAGTCAACACGCACACACACACACACTTACACACACACTCAGGCATCCTTGGGCTGTATTCCCCAGCCACCTCATCAGGCAAGACCAGACAGCTATTACGGTGTGCACTCTGATGCCCATTTCTCCTCCCATCTCTTTCCTTATCTGCTGGCCAGCTAGGTCTGCAACAACCCATTGACCTGAGTTGTAGCCCCGCTGCCCTGTTGACCTGGACGCACTCTCTGAGCATTTAACCAAATGCCTGCTATCTTTCCACCCACCAACGTCCATCCAGCAACCGTTCACTTTACTCATTTCAGCTCGGGTAAGGCACACTGGACATTGTGTTTGCCAGTAGTCTTATTATGTCAGAATGTCACAGAAGAGCAATGACTTCTCAGCATCAGTCAGTTTCAGGTCATTTTACTGAAGCCATTTCTCCAAACAGCATTTGAAGTATATTTGAATTGCACCTTTAAACGCATCCTTTGAAATGAATACTGGTTGCTAAAGAGTAACTGAATGAATGTCACATCATAAGTTGAAAGATTATTTTTTAATTAAATCACTTTCAGAAATGACTTCTGAATGTGATTGTTTTCAAAGTCAGAATAAAACATTTTAATTACATTTCTGATTAAACATAACATGGTTAATTAATGTGTGCTTTACGCACCACTTTATTTATGTTGTCTGGGTTTTTTTTTTTTCCTCAGCTCTTATTAGAGATGCTGTTGACAGCATCTTTTACAGTCTGATAAATCCACAGCACCATGGACACACTGTACCAGAAAGACATCCAGGCCAAAATTACCTTCATCTCCTCTATTCTTATCTGCTCCCTGGAATAATGGGAGTCAGGTGCTTTTTTGGGTTTCCTAAGATGACATTCTCCAAACCACCAAGCTGCAGCTACTTCTGTCTTACACATACACACATTTGGTCCAAACCAGTCTCCAAAGACTAGTGATTGTGTATATGTGTATATAGCTTTCACTCACAATAATGACACTGCATAACACTAATAACTGCATTGAAGATATGTCAATTATAAAGTTGCAATAATCAAATGAATGCTGATGTAGCTCCATGTCTACAACCCCAATTCCAACAAAGTGGGGATGCTGTGTAAAACATAAATCAAACAGAACGTGATCATTTGCTAATCCTTTTTGACAGCACAAAGACAATATATTTAATGTTTAACTCATCAACTTCATTGATTTTTGTAAATATCTGCTTATTCTGAATTTGATGCAGCAACATGTTTCAAACATGTTGGGACAGGAGCAACTAAAGACTGAGAAAGATGTGGAATGCTCCAAAAACACCTGTTTGGAACATTCCACAGGTAAACAGGCTCATTGTTAACAGGTGATAGTATCATGATTGGGCATGAAAGGGGCATCCTGGAAAGGCTCAGTCATTCACAAGCGAGGATGGAGAGAGGTTCACCACTTTGTGAATACATGATTGGATTAAAGGGTGCAGCTGCACCTCAAATGGCTGCCTCTCAAACGTCAAAAAATGCTTTACTGCTTTAAGACCAATTCCTGCTTTGGCTGTCCAAGGCCTATACACATTGTTCTTAGGAACTGAAAATAATGTGCTGCCACAACAAAAAGTACATTTTGTTTTGATTTGACAACAAATGCCAGTGGACAGTACGATTGCATACAGTATGTTAAAATGACTGAAATTCTGAATACAGAGACAGGATATGTCACCCTTCTGGGTTCTGTCAAACCAGGGCAAAAAGCAAAAGATTTGCAGCCCGGATCACAATTACTCTGCTTTTCCAATAATGCCACACACACACAAACGCTCACGCACGCACACACTCACATGGCCTGAAACGTCTTGCCCTCAGCCACCATCCCCTCTCATTCTATATTCTGGACAGGAAGTAGTGAGTTGGTAACCTGGGGTGACGGAATCAGGCCTCTGACTCACACCCTGACCTCAAGGGGGGAACAACCCAGTGGAGGACAGACCTCAGCCTCCAGCGCTGGGCTAATGCAACATGCCTGACAGAGACAAACAGGCTAACTGCAGCGCTGGGATGACTACTATAAAAGAACAAACAGTACTGAGAGCAATAGCTGCCTGCATGCAAAGCAAAAAAGAGGGCAGGGTTAAAGCTGGTATGATAGTTTAACAAGAAAAAAGCCTTCATGGGTGCAGGGAATAAACAAATTCAATTTTAAAGGTTGTTAAAGCTGAATTCAGAATCAACAACATGAAAAAAATTGAGGTTTGTGACTTGACTGCTGAACACGCCGCTGCATAATAAGACAAAACCAATTGAAAGTGTGCAAGCGTAGGTAAATACAGGCCACAGAAAAACAACAGAGAAGAACGCCTGCTTCGTTCCCAGCTGTCACAAAAACAGCTAAAAACAGCAACAGTAAAAAGCTAAACAGAAAATACCTGACCAGCTGGAAAAAAGAGTTCGGTCGGAGGAAAGGGAAACGCTTGAGTTGCTGACTCAAATACTGGCATTCATTCCAAGGAGATGTGTCAGGCGGAGGGAGAGGGTGTTGGTGGGGGCACAGAGGTCTGCTGTAGGGTGGTATAACAACAAAGCTCGTTGCCTCTAGAGACCAGCCTTATCTGACGCCTTGTTTCTGCCCCTTCCCCACCTCCCAACCCCGCAGATGCAGGTGCAAAGATGCCAAGTGAAACATGAGGGCAGGCTTCTTTTCTTTCCAGTCGTGCCCCCTCAGAAGGAGAACACCTGGTCCCCACAGAGGGGGAGATGGGGAGGGGACGATCAAGAGATAGCCACACCTTTCTTCCCTCTCTCACATTTCTTTCCACCTTCCTCAAATTCAAGCCCTGCCTCTCTTCTTCCTCCCTCCCTCACTCCCCCCCTCCCTCCTTTCTTCCTTCCTTCCTCTCTTGTTCCGCTCTCTAGCTCTCAGCTGTCAGACTGAGAAATGGCAGGCGAGACAGGGGTCTTCTGCCTGGGGAGACGGCAGAGAGAGGACAGAGGCCTCCAGACACACATGCGCTGATACACAACCACACGCACGCAAACTTGCACACACGCATACATAAATGTAGTGTGTGCACCAGTCAGCACCTGCCATACTGTGCACACGTTCTGTAACACCTCCCTATTTGACATTACACGTGATGCCATGAGTTTTCACCTTAACTGGCCGAAAAGGACCAAAACGAAAATGATAATTGTAGCTGAGATGAATAACATTTATCAGTTTTACAGCCGCTGCACTCAGCACTCTTGATTTTGGTGTATGCCTGCCTCCTCCCTCCTGACAGTGGCCCCACATTTACATGTGTATGAAAACAGTAGAAAAACAAATTCCCTACAGAGATATTTTATGCTGATTGCAATCAAAATTGGATGATGAGGTTGGAACATCAGAGGAAAGTTTGCGACCGAAGTTTCTTAATTGTGCTGCAGTGACTACCTCCTTCTCAAGATGGCAAAATTAAAGAAAAAACAACGATCACATCTCAGCTAAAAATGCACAGCACACCCTTAACTTTTGTAAGATAGGACAAATGCACCTTTATTAGATGTTTAGATGTGTTTCGGCATGGGTCATAACTTAATAATCACTTCAGGTTTAAAGGAATAGTTTGGCTGCTTATTTTCTTCCATAGTGAGAGTCAGACGAGAAGATCAACACCACTGTCATGTCTATTGTATAAAGGTGGAAAAAAAATTAGCTTAGCTTAGCATAAAGACTAGAAGTAGGGTGAAAGAATCTGCCTAATTTGCAAGTAATTCCTTATTTAATTTATTCACAAACCAAAATGTAAAAGCAACACATTGTGGTTTAATGGGGAATTACATGCAGGAAATTCCTCTTGGCGGGGAGCAGTGAGTTCCTGGATCATCACTTTGAGGTTATATGCAACCAGGAGAGACACCAGGAAGTCACTACACCCTGCTGCTGGTCACCAAAGGGCTCCAGCATGTGACTCCCTGTAGTTTATTCCATCCATCCATTTTCTATACCGCCTATCACTTTCGGGGTTGCGGGGGGGCGAGAGGCGGGGTACACCCTGAGCCGGTCGCCAGCCGATTGCAGGGCCACATTCAAGGATAAACAAACATTCACACTCACACTCACACCTACGGACAATTTAGAGTCATCAATTAACCTAATGAGCATGTTTTTGGTCTGTGGGAGGAAGCCGGAGTACCCGGAGAGAACCCACGCATGCACGGGAAGAACATGCAAACTTCACACAGAAAGGCCCTGCCTGACCCGGGGATTGAACCGGCAACCTTCTTGCTGTGAGGCATGCGCACTACCTGCTGTGCCACCGTGCAGCCCTATTTTATTATATTATATTTTTTATTTTATTTAATTTCTTTTTTTGACTGGACAGAGTCAGGCTAGCTGTTTACCCCTGCTTCCAGTCTTTATGCTAAGCTAAATTAATGCAATCCCCTGCTGACTCCATCTTGATATAAAGTGTACAGACATGGGAGTGGTATCCATTTTTTCATGTAACTTCTAACTATTCATTTCATAAAAATATATGCAATGTTGTATCAACACTGTCTACAAACCATACGTGAACTATCCGTGACTCTGCTGTTTTTCTGAAAAGTGAGACTGGGGTTCATTAGATCAAATGGGAATATCTAACCAGCAGGCACACAGCCCCTTCATTATCAGCGTGATATGCTGACAACATCAAAGAAAGCGTGCGCACTGACTCTGAACTTTGTTCTGCAACTTTTTTCACACTCAGTGTGTTGAAAGTTTAGAGTCACTGTGTGTTAGCCAGACTACTTACTTGTTACTCAGTCATCAAAAACAGACCCGAGCTATTGATGATATGGCCCTGTCAAAACTGATGTGACCCAAGACCAAAATATATGCCTCACAGCTGATCAAAGTCTTTCTGTGCACACTTAACACAATATGCTGTATCAGTGAAGCTGCTCAACTGGAAGCATTACAATAAAAAGAAGTGTTGGACTGATTACTTCACGCTCACTTTTATTAGCTGTTAATTTGTCATTTTGTTTGTTGTTTGCCAATCATGTCAGATTTTTGGCATGGTCACATGAGGCCACCCCCGTGAAAGAAATATATTAACTGGCTGTAACTAACGCCTGATGCTGCCCACTCATGTCAAAATTGGCTTTCTATTTATTTTAAATAGAAAGCATTTTGGTGAGGCTTATCTGGGACCCTTTTTTGGCCTCGACGTGATGTTTCTCAAACTTGGTGTGTCTAAAGTTCAGAGTCAGCGTGTGTTAGCCAGACTACTTCTTGCCAAGTGAGACGACAGATCTATACCACTCTCATGACTATGCATCAACTATGGAGATGGAGTCAACAGTCAATTAGCATAGCTTAGGACAAAAACTTGGAGCTGGGAGAACAGCAAGCCTGGCTCTGTTCTGTATTCAAAAATACACCAACCAATGATTTTTATGGACATTTTATGGAAAGTTACATGATGGAACTACTTTTTTGGCCCACAGCAGCCTGGCGTCTTGCACCATATCTACACAGGTGGCATTTTGAAAGCACCATATCAGTAGCACAACAGCAGCTTGAGCCCTCCATTACTGTCTACAAAGAGTGCTTTCAGGCACGCTCCATCATAATCACTATGACTATGAACATGAAACTGAAGAAAATAGACTTAAAGCTGGAGTAAGCTAGATTTTGACAGTATGCAACCAAAAATTCCACCCCCTCCCTTCATGCCTCCCTCCAAAACACATGAACACACACTGCCTGACTGCTGCTGGAGGACAAGAGAGAGCACTGAGAAGAGAAGTGATGAGAAGATCATCTCTTTTAATAAATACATAAATAACCAACTCTGCTAAATGCCCAACCATAAAAACACAAGCAAAATAAGTGTCACATCATTGTCATTGCTAGCTATTTCCAACTATTTCATGTCTCATTCCCATGTAGGGAGTGTGATGTTGCCAGGAAAACCACAGAGGCTCCGGGGCTCTCTTCACAAAGTAGTAGTTGCTCATACAGAGTTGTGCACAGGTGAACCATATGAGCTATAACGTGCTAATACGTGGTTCTACTAGCTGTTTTTTATTTTTGGACAAAGACAGGCCAGCTGTCCTGCTAACTAATCGCCTCCTGGCTCCAGCTCCATACTTAAAGCACAGACATGGGAGTGGCATTAATCTTTATTGATCTAACTCTTGGCAAGAACGCAAAGAAGTGTGTTTCCCAAAATGCCGAATTGTTCCCTTAACCTCGCCACGCCTCGTCAACTCTTGCACCCCAGAAGCTAGGTATGGGTAATTTAGGAAATACTGTATGTTACAAGTCTTTTTTATAAGTCAGAAATCCTTTTTGGGGATGGCATCATTTCTTTGAGATGATTTCTGCTTCATTGTGGTATTAGCATATTGTTTCTTTCATATGTTGCAGTCATTCCCTTTTGGGGAGAGCATCCCTCTCTTGAAATACTGTAAATCCAGAGACAGGGCTCTTCAGCACTAATGTGCAATTCCTCTTGGGCTCCTAGGCTTTTGGCTCAGGGCTTTTTCTTTCATTCCCAAAATTTCGTCAGAGAGCATTTGATGGAAAAGTGCTTACAGAGGGGTGATAGAGAGGGAGCAAACATATAGCATATCTTTTTTATTCCCAACAAATGCCAATGGGAGATCAAAGCTGGGTCGTTGTTTAGTGAAGCACCCATTAAAGTGTTGTTTACTTAGCCATTATGTTTGGGAGGGAATAAATTTGTATTTGAAAGAAAAGTGGGCTGGTTGTGTATAAAGGTAAGGTACATCCACTGAAAATGTATTGCGGAATGAGGAGGGAGGCAGTCACAGTGGAGGGAGAGAAAAACACTGTCAGTCACAATGGGAAACCCCTTGTGTGACACCTGTGTGGCACTTTCATCCAACACTGCATGTGAAGACAAGAGGAAACAAGTCACATCTGTCCTCGGGGAGAAAAAGCAAGGCCGGTCCTCCCTCGGCGAGTGATGCTGGGTGTGTGAACGGAAAACGACACAGGAAATAAAACAACACTTGAAAACACAAAGTAAACAGGCTCTTACAAAATATTAAGAGCGCACACGCCAATCTTTTACATGGCATTACATCATCGTCTATAATCTGTGATGCATCTGCAAAGCAAAAAAGTGCAGGAAGCAGCAATGGGCAGGCTCTGCCATATGCACACAGTGGTTAATATACTCTCTACCTCATAGAAACTCAGAAACACAAGGCCCAGCCCTGTGTTATTAATGGGTTGACATTCACCATGACCTGCAATAGAGAAATTAAAAAAACCCACAACACATGGGTTATTTAATTCACACTGCAAGAAACTCTAAGAGGTCTCAAAAGGAGTATTTATTCAGTCACTGTGTGTATGTGAGGGTGTGTGCGTGTGTGGGGGCATACTAGGCTGCTTGGTCTACTTCAGAGGGAGCATTGTGCAGAAATTCATCTACAGTACATAACTGGTAATTTCATACTGAAGGCTACGGCCATCTACTGCAATATTATATTGCCTGCACGTTCTCTTACTCTCCCTCTCTCTCACACACACAGCACACACACGCGCAAAATTACACACATCACAAAGTTTCATATTCACGGCCATTCAGTGTGACTTCCAGTAATGGTAAACGCTATGAAATATGACAACTTTCTCCTACTTATTAACATTGACTAGCATCAGAGATGATGGAGTGAATGGAGGCAGCTCGACATTAAAGGTAATGCTTTCAAACAAGGCTCGCCAGACCCCAGTCAAATGGAGTCATTATATCAAACACTGCAGTAACTATACATCTCCTGCTGGGTCTTCTCACTGTATTGCCACTTAAAATATATGGCAACCAGGAATGGGGTGAGAAGGCTACTGTCTTGCAGTGTCTGGATCTCAAAGAAGCTCTTTGAAGATGGGCTGTTTTTATTAGAATCATGGGTTGATACAAAAATAAGGGCCAGAGATGAGGAATTGATTCTGTGAAAGCGAGAGAGAAAATGGGCTCTCGGAGCATTTTTCGTGACTTTGTCTATATTTATTTATTTATTTTTTTCCGAGTGCAGAATCTGTTTGGTTACCGAGTTGAAATGAAATCAGCAACCTTTTCCTCTTTTTCCTCTTTGTATTTAATGTCACTCTGCCTTTTGAGTCTTCTTAAGTGAATGAGGGGAAGAGAGAATAAAAGAACAAGGAGCGTCAAAAACATGTCCTCACTTGGGTGGCAGAATTGAAGCTGCATAGTTCAGCTTTTAAAACATAATCAAGCATTCTTGGCTTTATCGACAAAACACGAGAGCGCAAACAAGAAGCAACCCCACAGGAGCACCTAGAGCGAAAATGTTTGAGCCGACCAGAGGCGGGTCTCCAAGGTTACATGTTGTATTTAATCCCCTGAACCCCCCACAGGCCTGATGCTGGAAGAATTTTGTTGATGTCTTGGTTGTCTGCGTGCCATGTTTGTGTGTGGATGCATGTGTGTGCGTACCTCTTCCCTCGAGCAGCAGTTAAACCTCAGTGACACCAGCAGCCATGTCTTATTTCCCTATTACAAAGGTCCCACTGTAACACAGTGTGTCAGAGCAGGGACGACTGTCTCATACACAAACACACACACTCTCATTAGCACACATGCTGTGTCTCTCTCATGCATGCACTTGTCTCTCTCTCTCTCCCACACACACACAAACATGCACACACTCACACACACACACACACACACACACACACACACACACACACACACACCAGAGGGAGAGAGCAAGAGAGTAGAAAAAGGCACAAAAACAAATTAAACCAAGTGCAAAGATAGGCCTTTCATTATAATTACCATATTCAATAAAACACAGATTAGATAAAGGAAGAGAAGCTCTGGGAGAGAGGAAAGGGGTTTATGTGTGTGTGTATGTGTCTGTAGTGGAGCATATTTCTCCATGAACTTGAAAGATGAGTAGAGGATTGTGCATAATTTACACTGTAGTTTTCAAAGAGGCCACTATTCTGCAGATGGTACAAATTATGATAGCTGTGCTCCTCCACTCACTTTTACTCAAGCATCTAAAGTCTCTCTAAAGTCCTGAACCTGAAGTAATTATAACATCCAATCAATTTTAAACTAATTTTAGGTTTGGCAGTTAGCTGCCTGTTTCGTGTCAGTGCTTTATTTGCGGGTTGGTTCATTTTGCAAGTGAGTGAAGTTATTTACACTCCTGTAGGAGCAGTCAGTGGTGGTGACTTTATTTTACAGCTGAATGTTGCACTTTTGAAGCATATTCAAAGAGGTGAAATATGATTTAATGCTGAATTTTATCTCCAAAAGGACTCAAACACTCACAGTCATTTGCAACTACTGAAATTGCTTCTTTATTACATTTGAGTACCAAGCACTTAATAAGTTCTTAAATATAGCTGGGCTGGACCACAGTCACAGCAATGTCTAGTTACAATATCTTATACATGGGATTTTTTGGTGTAAAACACATTGTCCTCCATTTTATTCTGCTTGTGTGGGTAAGAACACAGTATTCTGTCTGGTGCTGGGTTGACATTACTGTTTGGTATTCTTTTTTGTTGTTGGACAATGTCTCATCTCAGCTCCAGGCAGCTGGAAAAAAGGGAACAAAAGTGTGCATGGAGGTGTGGTGGCTCTGGCAATAGCTGAGAAAAAGACACAAAATGGATGATTCAAACAAGTAATCCACTATCAAAACTGTTGTTGGCTAATTTTCTGTCAGTTGACTCATCAGTCAATCTCTAGTTGTTTTTCTATTTGTCCTTTTAAGTGTAAATTATTGTCACCATATGCTCACTATAAATAAAATGCATTACTGTATTGTTCTTGTAATGTTTTCTGCACTTATCTATTTGGTTTTCCAATTTGGAAATGCCACTGTTGATCCAACATGGCATTTTGTGTTTGGGCTCTCAACAGCCAAAATATTGCACATTAGTACGTAGTGGATAGAATATGTTGTAACTGTATAGTGTTTGAACACAGTGCTGATTTGACATGAGGCCCTAACTTTTGCATCAAACAGTAGCAACAAAATAAACAATGACAAAAAAAAAAAAAAAAAAAAAAAATCTCCTGAAGATTTGTGACAGAGCTGAAAACTGTGTGACAAAGGACAGTTTTGTCAGTGAATATCCAGATATCCAGTGTGAGACAGGGAAGCCTCACGCGTGTGGAATCTGTGCTGCTAAAGACACATTTTGAGCTTTGGAGCTGACAGACAGCTAATGCAGTGAAGTGTAGCTGGATGGCAGAGTGTAGTTCTTTGGAGTATTTGGTTACAGATTCAAGCTGCACACCAAGTTTTGCACTGTGGGACACAACAGCATCTGGGCTTTCTGTGTATTTAAAATGCTACAGGTAAAATGAGACAGCTCCTTCCTTTTGGCTAACGTCAACCTGCACCTCTCACTAAATTATCCCCATTTGGTCAAACAGGAAAAAGAAACAAACACATTAGGATTTATGTTGGAAGTATAAATAAAGCACAGTAGGTTTTATATTTTTTATTTTTCTATTCTTGCCTCAAAAATTCTCAAAAGTGAATTTTGTGATGAAAAGCATATGGAAATTGTAAAAAAAAAAAAAAAAAAAAAAAAAAAAAAAGCATCCCATTGTTGGCCCCCATGGTTGTTGTGACTGCCCCAGCGCTTTGCACTGTGGGACACAGCAGGTGTGGTCGACTGGTCCGATGCATATTAGAACATTGCCAAGTCAGTACGACATCCATTCTGCAGCGGCACCCCATCCCATCTGGTCTATGATGAGACCATCATTTGTTTTTCAACAGGACAATGACCCAGAACACACCTCCAGGCCATGTAAGGGCTATTTAACCAGGACGTGATGGAGTGCTGCATCAGGTGACCTGGTGTCCACAGTCACCCACCCTGAACCTAGCTGAGATGGTTTGGAATGAGCTGGACTGCAGCTCCTTCAAAAGTGTTGAAAAAATGTTGAGACTGACAACAGTATGCAGAGCTGTTATCAAAGCAGGAGGTGGCTAAAATCTAAAACCTAGTTTGCTTTGTTTACCCCTTAATTCCATACGGTTTCTCTAAAATGTAAAAAATAAAGATAAAACATTATGAAAGACAGTGTGTTCAAACTTTTGACGAGTACTGTTTATTCATATTCCTCTTAGAGAAAGTTTAGCTGTTTCTCGAAGAAATATTCTAAGTAGCAGTGTCAAGGTGAAGTTAAAATGATGTTTGAGGGGAATGAAAAAAGAAAAAAAAAACTTTTCAGTCTTCTTTCAGTCTTATATTCCAGATAAAGCTTGAAAGACCCTGAAAGAGAAGGGCAGTTTGAGTTTCAAGGGGAAAGATAGGACACAAGGACCCTCTTTATGAGAGACAGTGCATTAAAGAGAGGCCTTAGTGCAAAGGAAAAAAGACAAAAGAGGAAGGTGGGTAGGCAGGAAGCTCTGGTGCTCTGCATGACTAAAGGTGGAAGAAACACAAGTTTTATATCTAATAATGGAATCACTAACAACATGTGAAGGCTTAGCAGTGTTGGGTGAATAGAAATAGTTTCATTAATATCTGTACTTGTTCAAACAACTTGTTTGGGGTCTGACTGGGGTGAATTTATCGAATCTGAATTGAGACAGGAAGCCCTTATCAGTTCCAGTTTGGTTCAGCTTTCAACAGCTGTAAGACAAAGTAAGAAAGGTTAAAATGATTTAAAGGAGCACTTCACCCTTTTACCACAATCTGAGGGACAATCCCCTTTATTTGTCACACAGCAACATCCACATGCCATCCTGGTCATCCTTCCTCCGCGGCAGATCAGGAGCAGTGGGCTGCCAGTCGACTGGCGCCCGGGGACCAGATGCTTTGTCGTCACCGTTGGTCAGGTGGTGATCTTCTTGCATGTTTTTAGTGGGGGTTTTTATGGAGGAGCACAGGGAGAACATGCAAACTCCACACAGAAAGACCCCTTTCCTCGAGCAGCAGGCACTGAGGGCATGGTGCCCACAGCGAGAATCGAACCCAGGACCTTCTAGCTGTGAGGCGGCAGTGTTACCACTGTGTCACCGTGCCAAGTTTAATTGTCATAACGTGTCGCAGTCGAGTACAGCATGTTCTGAGGCTCTGCAGGGAGCCTTTGGTAAGGTTTTTAAACCTTTTTGGAAAAATTTCCTCTTGGGCTGCAAGACTCCTTTTTTTTACGGACAGACTGCTTCACAAACTGGGTGGGAGGGGTTTGAAAGATGTTGGCGTTTACCAGGCAGGGACGGTGGAAGAAAAGATGCCACCACATTGCAGGAGTGTGCGTAGTTTCTGAGGATTTCTGAGCTTTACCATTACTGAGGCGCATCGGTCGGAATATCTCACACTCAACACTCTGAACATCATTTTTGCAACCTGTTCCTCGCCAGTCCCCCGGTTTTATGGACGTGCAATACGGAAGGTTAAACTTTAACTGACGCAATCACATGATGTTTTTCCACCTGAGAAATCGCATTATTCTATTGGTCTTATTGAACTGTAAAAACACAGTCCAGTTGTAACTGTGGATTTGTGTTCTTCCTAATGAACAATCTTTATTTGTGCACTTTATAAGCGAGCACTGACATTAACAGTAACTGGGGAGCCGCCAAGAAACTCATTTTGGCCTTTCAAGTTACTTATGAAGTTGATGTTAATGCAGATATTTTAATGCAGGTATTTTATCAACCAAGCTGTCAGAAGCTAAGCCGAGACACAACACGCTGAAGTTCTGGAGCTCTGCAGCTTGTATTTACTTGAGCTTCTGTGTGTGAGTTTTCTGTGTGTGCGCTTACGCATTTACTCTCCTGTGGTGATGCAATCCAAGCCGATTTATTTATTTGCTCCTTAATTTGTCAAACAAGGTCAAACGACCTGGTGACATTTTATTGAGACTCCCTTAGCCATTGTTTACACCCCAGCCAGACACACAGATTTCTTCACACAGTCAGACGCAGGCGCACAGACACGCCGCCTTTTATCTCCCAAACACTTACAAAGCTGTCGGTGCCCCCCTGCCAGCTAAAACCCAGCATGCCCTTCTTATAAAGTCAATGAATTTCATGCAACAGCCGCTGTGACATCTAACTATCAGGTAACACGGCTGTACAGTCCCATACTAATAAACCTGAATCATCTCCCTGAAAAACACTCACAGCCAGACTCAAATCCAGGCATGTGTATGCCAAAGCATTTCCACAAACCCAGTCCAGAAACACCCACATTTCAACTGTCCCCACAACTCAACTGCTTCCCAAGAAAACACCTGTGCAGGCACACACAGAGACATTGACAGTGATATTGTCGAAGCAAACACGTGTGAACACTGATTCAGAATACCCGTGACCGCACAGATTCCTCTCTCAACGAACACAAACTTTGATCAGAAGTAAGCACCGCTGATCGCTCGCTCTCTCCTGGGTGGCTCATCGTGGCTAAGTCTCTTCCTCTGTGGGGTCTTCTGCAGCCACTGAGGCAGAACTAATGCATTTCCCCACCAATGTGCATCCCATCAAATTTCCCTGGTGCTAATATCTAAGCATGTCAGGAAATGGCAACAGGACAGTGCATCGAAAAGAACATGAGGAGAGATTTTTCCTGAGATATGTGTGGTGAATTTTAGTTTAGTCACGATTCTAAGAATTCAGCAGGGATGTTTTTTCAAACTTATATGGAAATGCTTGAGTAGAGGTTATACAGTAGATTGGGGGGAGGGCAGTGGTATGCGCAGACTCTAAGGGGAAAAAATAAAAAAAAGAGCACCTCTCATCTGTCCAGGATTAGGTGAAGGGTTATTATTTTTTTTATTTTTTTTGCTGAGATCACACAAGAACAGCACTCGAACCAACTAGAGGGCCACCTGGGCCAATGAAAAGAGCACTTTCAGAGAACTCAGCCTGACCATGCGAGGTGCCCTTGAGCCTGGTTTGATATTAAGGCAAAAATGAAGCATGAAAATGTCATGAGGAAACACACGGGTAATTAATGAAGGTTTGAAAAAAGCCAATGTGGCACTTAGAGCTCTTCCATCCTCTATGCACACCATGCTCCATTATAAATCTGAATTTTGGGAGGACTCACAAGAGACATTTTGTAAAAAGAATAGCCAAAATCTACACAGCGGAGCTATCCTGTCTTTCAATGATCCTACATTTCCCATAATGCAGTCGATGGCATCTCTTCCTAAGACCTTCTCTGTGTGGCAAATACCCACATCTTTTGATTTTGTAGTCCAGACATTAAAAAAAAAAAAAGAAAAAAAAGAAAAAAAAAGAAAAGTCGTCTCCAAGTCCAAGCTGCGATAACTCTGCTGACATCACTATGGCATCAAAGTTTGAAATCTAGCTCCTCCACAGCCACAGAAGACATTACATAACTGTGAGTTGGGCTTTGCCTGTAAGAGCAGTTGGGCACCCCTTTAAATTGTGGAATATGGCTAAATAATGACATACAACAAAATCCCAGAGGAAAACAAAACAAAAAAACAAAACAAGCTGCTTAGTTGTTAACCATATTCACAACCCGGTAATTTGGTCTAAAGAGACCTGCGTCAAATGAAAACACAAGAGGAAAATATTTCTACAATTCCAATGCTCAAGAGAAGTCAAAACCAATAATAGAACTGGGAGGTGGGAACTGGGAAGGAGGAGGGTGTCAGAACAACCCAAGAGCAAGCCAAGATAAAAAGGACCAGTTCAACGTAAGGAGAACAGGAATTCAGAGCACAAAGCACTGTTTATGTTTTACTTATTTCTATATTTTTCATTTGTTGGTTTCATATTTTTGTAGGAAATAGAAGATTTTGATTTAAGGAAACATTTATAACTACATGTTCTTCAAATAAGATTTTGACCTTGGTTGCAGCGTTTCTATTCTCAGTATGAATAGCACCTGATGTAAGGACTCCTGTGATATAAGGTGCGCAGAAACACTTTTGATCTCTGAACACTCTCTCTGAACACTGTTTTTTGCAATTCTATAACAATGCCAGAAAAAAGTACCACTCCGATCTATGATGATGATGAAGTGTGCTCCAGGAGCTGGTAACAAATGGGAGACTATTTTAAGACAGCAAGTGTTTGCATTTTTCCTGACAAACTACATTTAGGACACCATCACTTCTAAACTAGAAAATCTTCCCATATTTGTATGAATTTATCACAGTGTGTGATGGATTTTCGAAAAACTGTGCTGCTAAGGCATTTGAGTTTAGAAATGGAATGGAAAATGTGATGTGGAGTCACTGTTTTGAAGTACTTGTGAGAGGCAGAGTGCAGTCTTAAAAACAGACTCTGATACATGGGCCAGTATGAAGGACAGATATTTGAAAAAAACAACAAACAAAAAAACCCATTCAAATTCAAATTCAGAAGCTCCACATAACTGGATTTCATGCACACAAACATAGCTTTCACAATCCCTCCATCTTTGAGGACAAAAAAGCACAAACGTCACTATTTAAGCCTCAAGGAAACACAGAGGATGCTCGGCCCTTTGGGTTCACATGCAAGAAGAGAGTCTGCAGCCATGCTAGCTGCTCTTATGCTAACTCTAGCATGGAAATGTGCTCACAAATGACAATGTTAAAAAAACTGAATTTCAGAGTTTAAATATTACATATTTTATAATGTTATTCACCATCTCAGTCTTGCATATTATCACGCTAACATTTGCTAATTAGCACAGTGCAGCTGAGGTTGACGGGAATGTCATGAGCTCTGCAGGTATGTAGTCAAACACCAAAGTATTGGACATAGGGACGTCAGTTTCAGTTTATTTTGCTTGCGATAGCCAGACAGCCATTAACCACACTGCACACTGGAGGAGCACGCTGGACTGCATCTACCAGTCAGTCAATTTTCATGTTTTTTTTATCCAAGTGGCTAATGGGGACAGCAACTTTTGAAACTGGTCTAGTATTGAGCGAGAGCACTGCATATAATCCCACAGTGCATTTGTTCACCATCAATATACATCCACTAAAAGTGTTTGTTTTTGCCTCTGACAGGCTCTGACATTATTTTATGTCTGGCAACATAATAGAAAGAATCCCTACAGAGACAGACTTTATGATAAAAAATAAGATCCTTTTTGTTCAACCAGAAACAGCACCACTACTCCATTTACAGAAACAATAATTTTATCAGTGTAAAACACACACAAACTAAATAAAACTCACCAAAACCTTCTTTATTCATCTTTCTCTGTTCCAACAATCACCATCAACTCTGGTTTCATTGAAATGAACCCTTAATTCACCAAGTTAGGTGTGCAAATATCATGAGAGGAGGGAGAGTGAGGGTGGAGAGGCAGAGGTGGAAAACAGTGTGTAGAGGTGGAATATTTCAGGGAATTATTTACACTGTACGATATGACTGGAGAGGGTTAGGGCACCAAACCGGCTCTTTGAATCCCTAACCGTCTACCACACTGACTGGCAGCAAATAAGCCTCAGTCATTTAGCGCACCAACTGAATGACGGCCTCGGATTGGTGCGCATCATGCTGCGTGTGTGTGTGTGTGTGTGTGTGTGTGTGTGTGTGTGTGTGTGTGTGTATGCAAATTAACCTATAGACTGACATCCTCGGCTCACCAAGAATGTCTGCTCAAAATCCCAAGTCAATCCATCAAAAAGTTGGTTCTCATGTACGAAACCTCAACAACTAAAGAGACCATATTCCTGTTTGCTGTCACAGAAGTTACCCTCACTCTCACTCTCATACACCTTTAATAGGAATTTATATTTGCAGTCTGACAATCTGTTCCGCTTGGGACATAAGTATTTATCATGAGTGTGCTTCCGTAGAGCATGCTCACAAATCACTTTGGGAGTCAGTTTAATTAATGACTTATACTACGTAGACAAAATGAGTGTTTCCACACTCTATTAGCATGTATGATAAATATACCTGTCGGAATACTGCTGAAGACATATCACATTAAATATCATCAAAGGGTGCCACTGCAGTAGAGGGTGTGCATCCAGAGTGGGATCCTACCTAAAGTTACAGCAAAAGGTGGCACATTGGTGTAGTCAGCGGCTTGAAATGTTCAGAAATCAAATGCTGAATAGCAGTTAATTTAGCTGTTTCTAATAAACACAGTTCTTTGAGGATATCTATGTCATTTCTTTGTATAGATAGACAGATATAACTTAGTAAGATAAATAAAATATCTAAAAATGTCCCTATTAGATTAATCTTATTATTGCATTAGGCACCTGTTTCACTCCCAAACAAACAAGCTGGCATAATAACTATATATTTTCTGGCTTGGAGTTTCAAAGACACAATCAATACATGAATTCAAAATGCGCTCTATGCAAGAGTTTGCCTCATCATAAAGAAAACAATGTGCCAATAACAATATCTTCCTACCGTTGTTTGCACCTGCATGGCTCCTCAACAAACAAACAAACAAAAAAAGACGGAAAGAAAGAAAGCTTTCGGCCAAATGCAGAGAACAAAGACACGAAAATTATAGTAAATCAATGTGTTGCCTGGAGGGATCCATAACACAAGAGCAATAAGGAGGAAACCAATAGCCTGATTTTGAAATCTAGATTGCCTCTATCCAGATAGTTTATAGGGCTAACAATGTAAGAATAGAGTATTTCAGTGAAGTGCCGATCATTACGCTGGCATGCAGAAGAATGGCCACCCTGGGCTATCCTCACTGGCATCGGCCATGACAGCCATTATCAAGACGGATCACTGTCATTGTCTTTTAATGGACAGGTGACCCATGTAACATGTGTGTGCAAGTGTGTGTTTCTGGACGCTCTCAAAGCATCAAGGGTCAGTGCCGTTGCTCTGATTAGCAGAAGTTTCATAGCAATTCACAGAGCTCCATATAACACAAGCATTCTTTCTCTCAAATTAATTAGCTTAAATTAGATGTCAAAATGGTTAATTATTATGATGAATGTTTTATTGCAATAATAGTGAGAGGAATTAGAACAATGTTAAATCGGGGCGCGCACACTCAATGCAGAGTTGTCAGAGAGAGTAATGGGTATAATTCATTTAATGGGAACAAAAATACCCACAGATTTTAATAGCAAGGACAGAGTGTGTGTGTGTGTGTGTGTGTGTGTGTGTGTGTGTGTGTGTGTGTGTGTGAGAGAGAGAGAGAGAGAGAGAGAGAGAGAGAGAGAGAGAGAGAGAGAGAGAGAGAGAGAGAGAGGAGGAATAATGAATACATCCTGAAAATGCAACTCATCTTCCTTTGTCGAATGGAGCTAAATGAGGAGAGGCTTGAGAGAGTCGCTCAGCTTGACTGTATTTGCCTTGCTGAACACAGAAACACACTTTGAATAGGAATGAAGACAAAGAACTCTCATAGCAGAGCTATAAATTGATAATAAATTACGTGAATGCTTTGACAACAGACTCAATAGTAAGGGGTAGTAATGACTGAGCCTTTCTCAGATCAAGCACAACTGAGTTGATATTTGTTCCAGTCAATTCCAAGTCTCAGATGTTTCAGTGACTGAGGGCTCTTTTAGTTCCCCAACTATTAATCATGTATATTTTAACCTTTTCAAGAGCACGCTGAACAACTTTAGACTTTTGTAAATGTATTTCTATCACAGTTCCAGGCATCCATCGATCTCCATTGATCTGTGTATGATAGTGAGATCAAGTAGCAGGCCTTTGAATATTTCTTGCGTTGTCTAATAGATCACATTCCAGTTTCTACTGAGTTACATTGTTGTGAGGCAACATAGTGCAAGTTTTTCAAAATACATGCTCCAGTTCAGTTCAACACAATATGTAAGAGCAGTTGTATGCAGAGAGACGGAAAGCTCCGGCTGGAGGGTGATGTTGTGTGAGCTGGGTGGTGCTTGTTTTTCCAACATGGTGGATGGGTCACACACTTTTTCATATTACACCTAAATAGTACACTAAAATATGTTTCTAAAAACATCTTAGGCAAGAAATAGGCAATGCAGTAACATTATCTTGGTATTTTAATCTGCACTGGCAACAGGTCAGTCAACTCGATGTGCCGTATCCATCATGCACAGCATGGCCGGGTCTCCAGCGCTGAATAGGACACTGCATGAAAAGTTCTGTCAATTATCGTCACTGTATATTGCCGTGGAAGTTCTCTCTAAACCCCTGTGACCGTGAGGTGTTAAAATGCAAATGTAAAAATGTAAATGCTGCAAGCTATACAAATGCAAATTAGAATTGTGTTGTGTGTGTGTGTGTGTGTGTGTGTTCTGTGCCTACAGAATACAGACAAGGATTTTTTTTCATGAGGATTTAAAAGTGTGTTTAAATAATTTTATAGGTTACATACAGGATAAGAGTCCTGACTCTCAAAAGCCTTTCATTTTCCATTTAAATCCACTGAATCAAATTGTGAAAATTAAAGCATCTACAGTTCTTGGACACGTCATAGTTTTTTTTTTTTTGCGTTTTGCCACCACAACACCAGATGAACAATGCTTGTGTGATTAGCTTGCAAAATTCCAGCAGGGTCAATCCACTGATGATTCTTTAAGTAGGAATAAAAAGGGAACACACCAAAGTAACTTTTCTTTTTTTTAATTTTCGATGATGTCAGTTTAAAGAAGTTTATATGTTTTATAAAATATTCAGGTACAAAACTAGAAAATCCAAATACCTCATATCAAAATCACAGCATGTTTTTCTTTCTATACCACAAAAATTATCTCGCGAGAAATTCCGAGAGCGCGACCTCGCATATGATTTGACGCCTCCTCTGACGCAATGACGTAGGCAGAAAACGACCTCGGCGCGTCTGTGAACGCGAATTGGGTTTGGATCAGAAAAGTTACGTTTCGGGTCCTGCTAAACTGTAACTCTGTTCATACAATGGCCGGACGTTGTCTTCAGTTCACCCCAGAAGGCACTCCTCTGCGACGAGTGGACGGCCTGGCTGCGGAGCGACCATATCCAGAAAGTCCAAACAATTAAGAGAAGAGACTTCTGAGCGCCTTCAGTGGATTGTCTCGGCTGGTAACGCAGCTAATCGCGCAATTGGCGAGGAGAATGGCCGTGATAAAAGCCAGACTGCTCGCTCTGGAGGATCAGCCCCGACCGAACTGCAGCTGCGGAGACGAAGAGACGGGTGCGTAAGTTACGTAAGTAACGGTAGCATTTAATACTACATTGTGCAGTTTTTAGGCCGCCAAACCTTTATTATTCTTATTGCATTACGTTCCGAACGTTTGGTAACGAACTTCGTGGGGGTTTACTGGTCGTAAATGTGCTTTTTCATGCAGAGGGATCCATTGGCTTGACATGTGTCAGTGGTTATACATAAGAATTTGCCCAGTTGTGCAACTAACTGACTGCCATGCCATTCCCTGTCACCAGGATAAGCTAACCAACTGGCATGAGAGGGGCTGTGAGCACCACTGTTAAGTTTTTGATTAGGATAAACACAACAAAACTTTTGGCCAACTACAACCTTCACCTCATGTCTCATCATGTAATCTGCCATCATGCTGTCATCCGCTTTCCCTGATTGCTTTACACTCAGAAAATTGCGCTGTGACCTCTCGTCCACTCAAAAAGTCCTTAAAGCCTTAACTTTAAGGACACAGCCTTGAGATGACTGACAAGTGTGTGAAGTCAGCCACCCACTAGTTCAGTTCAGCTCAGTTGTAACGAGTTATTTGCTGTGTGTGCCATGTGGACAGTGCACATATTGCTGCTGTAAGTGGAATACAGAGCATTGACTGGGTTCAGTGATCATCTCCATTTGTTCTAATCCAATTACTGAACAAACAGAGAAAATTCCATTGCCAGTTCTGTGATTAAAACTGTTCTGCATAATCTCTGTACTGGAAACCAAGGAACACTTACATTACATTTCTGTTCTGAATGTGGAAATACATGTAAACACTGGATAATGTGGTCATTTTGCAGCATTCTACATCACACTTTTCTTCTTATTAAATCAAGCACATTATATGTTTAGTGAGCCTCAGGTGGCATTGCTGGCCTGCTTCATTTGTAATACAGAAAGGCAGATTAAAATAATCCAATCTACCCAATTGCAATCTAATCTTTAATTACATGTGTAGTAGACTGCAATTAGCTAAAGCAATTACTTACTATAATTACCTCTTTAAAAGCATACAATACATGCTAAACAGTGTTTCATCCAATTTTAAGACAACTTTAAACCAAACTGCCCGCCTCATCCGATTTGAAAAAGTTCATGTTAGGACCTAAAACCCTGCATATGACAGCACCTGTGATTGGTAGTTGTATAAAGTGCACAGCGCTAAATACAACAGATTGTCTCAAGTAGTGTTTGTGTGTGGAGGGGGGTGAGGGGGTGGCGCTGCAGTGTGGCGGGTGATCATCTGCTCATGAGGTCATGTCAGCACAATCTTTGTGCTTGGGCTGCATGACCTGACTTGTACTCCTTCACTGGTCCAAATAGGGTCTAAGCTGTCTGGCCTCACCATATGCTGGCTAACAGCACCTCTGCCATCAGGGACCCGCTCACTCCTGCCTCAGAATCCAAACCTGCAGTCAACGTAGTTATGACTTTGAATGTGTCATACAGTACAACAGTTACACAGGGCACTTTTCCACATGATCTGACCCTCTTCCACATTCTTCCTAAGCACAGGGGTTGGCACTGTCACATAACAGAACAGAAAGAAGGTCCACGGTTCAGTTCCCGGCCAGGGCAGGGCCTTTCTGTGTGGAGCTCTCATTATATTTGCATGGGTTTATTTGGTGTTCTGCTCGCTCCCACCATCAGAAACATGTGTTAATCCACCTCTCAGTGCCCCTGACCAAAGCACTGGAGTTGGTCCCCAGGTAACCCACAGTGGATGCCCATTGCTCCAAATACTTAGGATGGGTTAAGAGCAGGGAACTCTCAGTGGTCAAAAAAGGATAAATGAACTTAATATTATTCATAAAACCAACACAATGTGTCAAAGTTGCCATCGGTGCTCCTAACTCATAAATTCTACATGTCTCTGGAGTTCAGCTTGAAGGATGAGCACTATTCTTCCAAAAAATGATTCACTCGTGGTGGTGGGCGCTGTCTAATGCCACATTTCGACTAGCGCGGCTCGACTCGACTCGACTCTACTCTACCCGGTTGTTTTGTGTTTCCATTAGCGATAGTACCTGGTACCCGATACTGTTTTTAGTACCTGCTCTGGCGAGGTTCCAAGCGAGTAGAAGTGATACTATATGTGTGACGTCAACAGCCTGTTGGTCACTGATTGGCTGGAGAGTGTCGTCACTGGTCTGCGGCGTCCAACACCGGAAAAACAATCCCGTCCCCTCCATTGTACCGCTGGGCAACAGCAACCACTGACTTTATTCTTTATTCTCACTCGAGGGAAATGGCTGCTCGTAAAATATCACCGTGGTCCGTCGACGAGGTCCAGACTTTTCTGGGTTTGGTGGCAGATGAAAGAATATAACATTGCCTCGATGTCCTCCATTGTTTGTCGGCTCTGTTTGCGTCATGTACAAATTGACGTCATGGCAGTTTTGCACAGCCATGGTATGACGACCTTGCCTACGTTGAGGAGGTACTATGAAGTACTCAATTGTAATGGAAACTCAACCAAACCAAGTAGAGTAGAGTAGAACCAAGTCGAGTAGAGCTGGAACTGTGGAATGGAAATGCGCCATAACACGTTTCAATATCCAGTACCCCCATGGCTGTGGCACTGGATATTGTTTGAGGTATTTGATAACAAAATAGACCCTTTTTCAACAGTTTCAACAAGTTTTTCTCAATTGCTTATGCCCATTTTCTGAAAAACGCTTTGCAGTAATGGTTTGCAGTTCTCCAAACATTAAGAGCCATCACATCAATTTATACTGAGCAGCACAACACTTCAGTTGTCCTGCAAAAGGCTGTCACTCACTCCAAACATTTCACTTGTCGATCAAAAGTAAATAACTTCATGAACGAGTGCATCACTGCTGCCAAAGTGACATGTCTCTTTATCATCGCTGAAATCGTTCCAGTCAAATGTCTGAGGAACTGTGTCAGTATGACACAAGATGTTAAAATTGTGTTTCTTCATGTCATTTCTCATTGAGATATACACATACAGTGACCCAAAAATAAAGTCAAATATCCTCCCCAGCTGACTGAGTAAACTCACATCAAATAAGCACAGACAGTCTCTCACAACAGTCTCTTCTGTCACTTCTCACCTTTGTGTATGCCCCCCATTCATTGTGACTCTTGATGTCTGTCGTGTAAAACAAAAACAAATAATAAATAAATAATAAATGTTGACACAGCAAATTTATGTAAATTAGGAACCATTTAGAAATTAAAATTTAAATCACCCCCAACGCCTCACTGCCTATCCAAACACTTCTATCTGCTCACGGCATTTGGTATGTGATATTTGCAGAAGTAGTAAAACACACAAAAAAAATCCTTTGGCATGGTTCAACCATATACTCTACAGATCTCTGCAATGCCGTCCTCATAGGTACCATGAGGGCTCAGTCCTGTCTTTGTTTCTTCGTCTGTGTCCACCTCTCACACAAACAGCCTTCTCTTCTGCATGAGAGGTGCCTCTATGACGTCTGTCTGGTCCACGTTCAGTAACTGCAGAACCTACAAAAACTGTGTTTGGCCCTCTATGGTGTAACAGTGTTTGAGGGTTGATAGCTGAGGAGTTTCACCCGTAAATGTCATTGGAAAAATGTGTAGAATTAGCAAAAGTATTATTTAAATCAGAAACCATATTTGAATAAAGAATAAATACAGAGGCTCATAAATCTGGCTAGAAATTCAATACTATCTTGCAGTGCTTATGATACTCTGTCCAACAGGCATAAAATTATTGAGTTTCAGTCCTCAGCCAAACATGGGTGTTCAACTGGGTGTCTGGTGATCTGGTGACCGTGAAGGCCATGGCATAAGATTCCCAACATTTTTGTACTCACTTAACCATTCAGTGGCTGAATGTTGCACAGACTGGTGACAAATGAAAGGGTAAAACTGTCTTCATAAGTCCAGTGGTCACTTTTCTGAGGCTTCTCAGACAACATTTGTGGTTATTGAGCGAAACTGAAAGCCTCATCTGACAGCCTGGTCCTTGCCATGTGAGGAGGAAACAGTTCATATGTATGGAAATGCCAGACGGGGTAATTTGTAGTGCTTCCTTCTTGCTGCTTGTGCCAGAACAGTTCCTGTGATAGTCTCATCCAACAGAAAACCTGCAGGCCAACCCTCCACCAAATGGGTTCAACGGATTACAGAAATATCTACAACTTCTTATAGTGGCAGTGAGAATGAAATATGCTCCACTCATCAAAAAGGCTCAGGGAGAAGAGGAGGAACATTAACTGTATATATACAACACTTCAGCATATGTGTACTTTTGTTCCCACAGAAAAATACTTACACAACCCAGTGCTGCAACATGTAATTATTTATAAAAGACCCTGTTATGAAAAGAAAACCATGGGATATACAAGGTAGGAACAGATGTACAGCGCATCTAAAGAGAACATGTAAAGGTGCTGCACCTTCTAATGCAACCATGTTGTAAATATAAATGTATGATCCTCTAAGTGGGATGAACAGAGGGTTTTGTTTATATTCTAACAATAGCATGCCCAAGCGTATCTCAGGCTCCTGCAAAAGAACATCTCTTAAAGTGGTCTTTGAAGTTGTGATCAGGATGCAAGATGTGTGTGTGTCTTTGAGTGTGTGTGATTTGGGTTACGTCTTCTCATCTGGTCTTGGCATTATGGAGTCAAGCTTGTTTTCTTTTTTCTCCTCCTTTGCCTTGCAAGTTGCTCCCACCATCTGGCACCAGGCTTTGAAAACCAGGCCAAGTCTCTCCCACCAGAATGGCATGAAAATATACCCACATATATCCAGCCGTCCTGTCGCTCTCTCTCAAGTCAGCCGCAGACTACAAGCACAGATAACAGGGTTGGTGGGTTGAATAGAATACAGAGGAATTTGATGGGTCAATGGAGACATGGGATGCAGCTTTTTAGGGTGAAAATATACTTGAAAGTGCATTAAGGTGACTTTGTTTTGAGCTAGGTTTGAATCCAAATTGTGGAGTGCAATTGTAAGACTGCCAAATGTCTTTTTATCCAGGTCAAAACCTTAGCATCAGCAGGGAGATGCAGAGAGCGAGCTTAGTTAAACAAGTCAAGCTAGAGATAGGGACGGGCATAGTGAAGGAGAGAATGGCTTCAGAGATCCAGTGACTTGTTTGTGTAGTTAACTTTCTGCTCCCATCAGCGTGGAGGAACTCCATTGACTCCCTTCTGTCGGAGGCCAGGGTCATTTGCATAACCTATTCCCCTCTCTCACTGCCAGTTGCCTCAGCCTCTCCCTCAGTCTCTGTTTACTCTGTACGACCGGGGCCATGTTGGACCGCTCCACTGCTGTGCCGTGTTGATTCCCCTGTCCGTGGCTGGGCTTTAATTGCCTTGGTTTTATGCTGGGTCAGGCTGTGTGCGATACACACTCCTTAGTAGGCCTCATTGTGACAATGACCTTTAAATTGCTCTCTCTCTCACACACAGAACTCACACACACACACACACACACACACACACACACACTGCACTCGCATTGTCTGAATTTTTTTTGCCTTATTTCATGTCTGTTTACTGGGATCTTGCATTTGTCTTCCAAACTGAGACCCATGAACAAAAGCTTTCCAAGTGCTCCTACACTACCGTTGAGAATGTTAACCACTGGTGCAGTTCATCATGCAAATTTTTCGACATATGGCACAACAGTTGGCTATTAAAGATGTTCTGTTCTACAACACGTGTTTATTTTGTAAAACCAAATCCCTTATGTGATATTTCTACTTTTGACAGTGCAACGCTCGCCTCGCTATTTTCTAGCGCAATATATTTACTTTCCCTTACTTTTTTTTAGTGTCCAAATTCTACAACACGTACGCACTATGTAGAGCTCCAAAAATTCCCACAATGCCACAAACTAACTGGTTTCCATGGCAAGGATATTAATTTCTGCTACCAAACTAGATAGAATGGAAAATGTACAGTCTTGCGATTCTGCTCCTGTCAGTGATGATGCAAAACGATGGTTATTCATAAGTGCCACTACAGAATAAACTATGTCTCCCACAAAGGGAGTAGTGAGCACAGTGCTGCTATCAGTCCAACAAATAAGATGCATGTAATTACAGTTTATGTGTTTATGTGTGTTCACAGCTCATCCCCAGCTGCTCCAGCTGCATACACTGCATGGGTGGTACTCTATACACTTAATAACCTCTGTAATTGTCTATAGGGGATAAACTACACAGCATCTTGCGGGTGTTGCAGATGAGGAGACATGTCCCCTCCATTGTCACACATTTGTTTCCCTTAATCTGCATTGAATCATTCCAGCTGCTGCAATGATCTCTGTGGGTGGAGGTTTGCTGTCAATACCCCAACTGGTGATGTCACTGCAGGTGTTTTACGTTTGACAGGTGATGCAAAATGCTGGCTGACATCACTGATCGTGGGGTTGCCATAGAAAGCACAGCAGCAGCAGTATGTGCCCTGATATTGATTCACTGTGGATTTGTTCCTAATATCTGGGATATTACTCCTGCCTCAAGAGCTGAGCAGAGGTTGCATGTATCCTTTTTTTCTTTTCTTTTGTTCGGTGTCTGGAAACCTCAAAAAGCAAAAACATGACTGAAAGGTTGGTCAAAATGATAAATGGTTTATACCGATTTATACCAAATGGCTACTATGACTTGGCTTACAAAAAGAATTCAGAATGGACTGGCCTGTCCATTGAATTGTGTTCTTTAAAAAGTGGAAACCTTGCAGTTGGCCTTTCATAATGCCTGTTGAGTGCTGTGGAATGGTGAGCTGTGGGGTAACGCGTTGTGGTGAAGTGATAATCAATGAGATACCGTATGTTTCAGGCATGTATATAAAGAAAAAAATGTGTGCGTCTCCTGATGTGAAACAAGTTGGTAATGAGGCCTGGAAAAACATGACTAACTTTCTGGTGAAACTGGCATGTTCCAACAATTACATAGCACTGGCACAGGTAAGGTCTCGACTGAGTGCCATCTAGTTTAGTGGAGCAGCCAACAAGATCAAAGAGGCAAACATCAAAACACTAGAAGACTCCAGGATGCAGTGTTTCTGACACGCCACAACGCTCCTTTTCATTGTCTTCTGTGCATCTGTGTGCCCAGTCACATGTGTTGTTTTCAGTCTTGACTGAATCCACTGAACAGATAAAGTGGAAAAAGTGGAAATGCCACTACTACTACTACTTTCTTTATAAACTCTGAAGAAAAAAATTAACAAAAAAGAAGACGACATGGAGATGTGTGCTGAATGGTTGGAATGCACTAAAATTTTGCTGGCTTTGGTAAATCATTACTCTGATGAAACAACAGGGCACATAAGCCAACTTGCCTTCTAGTTAAAAGAAAAGATTGACACATGCACTCCCATGTCTGTGGAGTCAGTGTGAAGCTTTAGCCAGCAGGAGGTTAGCTTAGCTAGAACTGACATTTCTGTTGCCATGAATTGCTAAGTGAGTAGAGACTGATCTACAAAAGAAATTAAGTTAATCATGAAACATCCAATTTTAGAAAGTGTGGGACAAGGTTTGAGGAATCAGAGAATCTATAAAGCTCTGCCTTAGCACTATCAAGTTAATTAAGGTCTGAGACCTTGGTAGTGCTTGATCACAATCATTATTGAGAAAGGCCAGGTGATGCAACTTCAAGAACTTTATAGATACTCTGACCACTTAAACCTTGTTCCAACAATCAGCAGCCATGGACTCCTCTCAGCAGCTGCCTGGCCATCTGAAAATTAAAATAATTGATGCTCACAAAGCAGGAGAAGGCTATAAGAAGATAGCAAAGCATTTTCAGGTAGTTGTTTCCTCAGTTTGTAGTGTAATTAAGAAATGGCAGTGAACAGGAACAGTGGAGGTCAAGTTGAGGTCTGGAAGTACGAAAGAACTGCTCATAGGATTTCTAGAGAGGCAAATCAGACCCCCTGTCTGACCGCAGAAGACCTTCATGAAGATTTTGCAGACTCTGGAGTGGTGGTGCACTGTTTTACTGTGCAGCCTGGCCTGATGAAGTTAAAATTGAACTTTCTGGCCACAGTGAGGAAAGGTATGTTTGAGAAGAAAGGCTGCAAAATTTCATGAAAAGAATACCTCTCCAACTAACAAGCAGCGGGTGGATCGATCATGCTTTGGGCTTGTGTTGCAGCCAGTGGCATGAGGAACATTTGAACATTGATAGAGGGAGAATGGATTCAATTAAATACCAAAAAATCTGGAAACAAACATCACACAGTCTGTAAAAAAGCTGAAGATGAAAAGAGAATGGCCTCCACAAATGATCCTAAACACACCTCAAAATCCGCAGTGGACTACCTCAAGAGGACCAAGCTGACAGAAAGGAAAATGTGTGAGCAAAAAAAGAACTGAAAGAAACATGAATGGGATAGAATTATTCATTTATATGACTATTTTAGACTTCCAAATGTTTTAGGGGATTTGTGGAGCTCAGAAAACTGAATTCATAATTCACACTTCTTTTCCAGGGATTGGATATAGAAAAAATAATTTTGGGGGCAGTGTGCATCATGCAACGCGGATAAAAGTTGCAATACCAAATATGACCTTTGTGCAAAAATCGCCTCAGACCCACCTGTGTTCCTGAGGACTTGTGACGAACATCTTCAGATGTCTCTGTCGGTCATGTGACCCTTCTCTTGCAGGTTGTAGTGGCCTGTCAAGAGTCTCAAAGTGTAGACAGTTACCTGGATTCTTCTTGCTGGGTCTAGCTTCATATTTACTGAACAGAAAAGAGTGTTGTTCTGATTTTCTCATTAGTTGGAAAAAAAAAAAGCAAATAAGCGTATTTCCCGAACCTTTACATGGGACGTTTGTTGTTGTTGAGACAGATATTAAAGATAATCTAGCCACTGATGTTGATAGCAAAATGGATTCACCAAACATTACCAACACGTTTGATATCTCCTCTAGTCATGAACCACTTGAAGATTAATTTCTTAAGAATTAGGATGGTCAAACTTAACTGCATGTTAAGTATTTTGCCACACAAGAGATTCTTGTTTAACTTCCCAAAAAAGCTTTTTCACAGAGCTGACTTTGCCACTATGATATAAACTTATTACATATTGATTTTCCTTTAAAATCCGAAGTGATGATGTAATGAATGAGCATGAGCAGTAACAGGATTCTGGCCCAGGTGGGCTATAACTGCTGTGTAAATGGATTCACATTGTGAAAAACAAATGTGTTTCTTTTAGACAGGACGGGACGATGAAAATATGGGTAAATAGATGTACGGGGAAGTAGCATGTATCTGTTTACAACTCAAGTGGAGTCAATTTATGTTTGAAACAGACAAAGCAGAAAGGGACATGAATAATGGATGAGGCAGAGATTTGAAGAACATCGACGCAGGATGGAAGAAAAGATTAATGACTTTTCAGCGCACATCAAAATTAAGCAAACACAGAGATGAGGTGCTTTTCAAATGATTAAATTATTATCTAGAGTAAAAATATGTTTATATGATTTAGATTTTGCATTTAATAACCTTAAACACTCAGCTTGAGGATACTTCCACCAATGAAGTCCTGCATACTGAGATTAACATTAACAAATAAGCAGAGCGGGAAGGAAAAAATAAGTAGTGAGGAAGTAGAATAAAGAAAATATACATGTATTCAAACTGTGTTATTATGATACTATGAATACTTCTAACTACAGTACCTTCAGCCCTGTAGGTCAAGATAATGGCTCCTGGTGCTGTCTGTACATAAAGTGTGTCATAAACACAGGGGCTCAAGCTATCCCTAGATGACTCCTGGGTCTTATAAAGCAACCATCCTTCAACAACATGTGCTTGTGGAATTAGGCCTACTCCAGTACATCTGCCTAAAGATTACGGAATCAGACCATTAGCAGTGAGGATATTCATGCATTTTGACATCTGTTTGTCAGTACATTAACAATCAAGATTAATCTCTGTTATCTTGGGAAAACCAAACTCTAACACTGGTGGTCCTTAGATTTTCCATTAAATACATTACATTTTATTATGCATTTTATTATTTTATTATTATCATTGTATTTTGTTTTTTTGTTTTTATGGTGGCGGTATAATTTCATGGTATGGAAAAAAAAAAACATAATGGAGATACTCAAAACATAATTCTACCTCTTTTGACTCTAATGTATGGGAACAAATCTTAAGAATGAAGAAATTATACAAAAAAAGAAAAAACAGAGGTGTTTATTGGCTCCAAATAAACGGGCGGCTGTGGCTCAGGAGGTACACCGGTCATCTGCCAGTCAGGAGGTCGGTGCTTCGATGGCTGGCATTGGCAGTCCACGTGCCGAAGTGTCCTTGGCCAAGATACTAAACCCCAACAACAACCCCTGATGCTGTACCTCTGGTGTATGAATTCATATGTACGTCGCTCTGGATAAAAGCGTTTGCCAAATGATTAATTGTATTTGTAATTGTCTAAATAGGAATGAAAATGAAGTACAGGTCTACACCCACAAGGAAGGAGTAACCTGCCCCATGATGTAGGTTAATATTATGAAAATAATGTGATTCATTATCAGAGTTAGACAAGGGATATAATTAGGAATTAGGAAAGCAATGAAGGAAGGAAAATAGTAGGCAGTGGGTGTAAGTCCAGTTCTATGAGTACATAGGTAGCCCTCTGCTTGTATGTTATCTCAGCTACACTAAAGGACATCTTTGTTAATATGCTAAAACTTTTAGTTTGATAATGAAGGCATTGCAAAATCCATGCCAAGGCAAAATGTGACACCGTTGACAGTGTGAAACTGGTATATCACCCACCCCTAACACAGTGTGTATAAAAACACTGAACAAGAAACACAATATACGACATTAAATTGTATATTGAAAGTATAAAGACCATTTAGAAATAGACTAATTTTGTTTACCACTGTCCAGGACCCAGAAAATTTAACCTTGTCATTGTGAATGCAAACCATCCAAAATCAAGATGTTGTTTCTTCACTTTGTTGTTATCATCTATAGTTGTTAGTTGTTGCAAATCACTTTGTTATTAATAGCAGTTACATACACTTTTTTTATCAAAGTACAAGTACCTCAGCAGTGTACTTCAGTACAAAACTGAAGCAATTATGTCTGGTTTGGTAAAATGTAAACAAAGATATAAAGGGTGTGTAAACTCCAAACTCAATGTACTTTTACTTACAAACAGTAGCTGTTCTGCAGCTGTTAGCTTCATTAACTTTAGCTCCATTAGCTGTAAGCTCTATTAGCTTTGTCAGCTGTTTACTCTGCTGTATTAGCTCGGTTAAAATGAACTCCCAAATACACCATAGGTCTCTGCTGCGTATAGCTAACAGCTAACTAGCTCTCCTGTTGATTTCAGCATAGATTGTTGTTCACAATGAGCATTATCACAGAAAAACTGGGGTGCATCCAGTCAGTTTACTGCTCTTTTATATTTTTTGAGACATCACAAGCAACATCACTGCATACCAAAACATCACAGAATCAACCAATTAGAGTGACTAGCAAAAAGACAGCATGAGAAGATATTGTCTGCTGTAGTCAGTGGTAGGTTCAGTTTGTCATTCGCTAAGTGATAGTTGTATAAACATAAGCTACATGTAGATTAAAAAAAAAAAAAAGTCTCAGAGGCATCACATGAAAGATTTCTGTCCCAACCAAATTTTCCTTTTTCCTTGGAATGACACATTAGCCTCAAGCTTAATGAAGCTGGATCCAGAGAAGGTTTGGAATTTTTAATGCTAATCAATTATCAAAATAGTGCAATTGATAGTTTCATTTTATGGCAGTCGACTAAGCGATTAATTGGCTAATTGGTACAGCTCTGAGAAAAGAAGCTACGCTGACTACAGCATCAACCATCATTGGAAACATCTGCTGACAGATCTCATTGTACTCAACGTAATGTTGCATAAAATGCTAGTCTGTTGTTTGACTTTAAAGGAATACTATGTCGGAGGCACAGCAATATCTGGTGTCTTCACTCATGCAACCAGGATGATTCATTCATTTCTTTTAAATGTTCAAGCAAGGGAGGGTGCTTCTCATCAATGAGGTTATGTATTCAATAATGGTCCATTAATCAAATATTTGTGTGCAGTATCTTGAACTCATTAATAGCTGCAACAGCTCAAAAATCATTTATATCGGTTGCAACCTCAGCAGTACAACACCAAACACACCAACTCCACCAAAAGCTCCTCAATAAAAATGTTTTCTCTGGCTCCATTTAAAACAGTCGACTCCTGCAGTGGCTGAATAAGTGCTATCTGCTGGGTAACTTTGTCAACATCATAATCATCTTTGATTGGTGTTTCGTCGCAGTAGAGAATCAAAACAGATGCTGCCTCATTACCCATACAGTCTTGTCTGAATTCACGCACACAAGCAAGAATGTGCACAGGAAGAGAGCGTGATGGATCATTTGTTGCTTTTATTTTTTGCTTTGAATTTTAAATTATGTATTTATTGAGTTTTGGTGTAAATGCAACAAAAAAAGAAACATGGTAATCTCAGTTGCATTGAGGATTGGAATGAACGTAAAATGAACATTCATCTTATATTTAAAACTTACATATATAAGTATTCTGCACATATGTAGTTATACACCCACAGACGGTATATGGTTGACATGAAACACATCAATACAGCACAACACATGGACACAAAAAATGACACACACTGCTCTCTCACCGATAGGGGACTGAAACCCAGAGGATAATGGATTAGTATAGATTTAAGAAGATTCCACTATTTGTGAGGTGTGTGCATGTGTGTGTCCTATATTAAACTCAGTTCATCTTTTAGATACGAAAAAAGGCCGCTATAAGGATGGCATGTTTAATCTGTCACTTGAGATAGAAGGTGCGAGGGAAGTGATTTTTTTTGTGTATTTCTAGAGGGAATAACTATGTATAGACTTGACGATACACCCCTTTTGCTAGGCTTGTTATTGATTCTAGCATGAAATGGATAGCCAAAATACCCCACACACGTACAAATCACACCTCCAGAGTACCCAAAGACAAAGGAGTCCACATGATAACGCACACACACACACACACACATACACACTGAGTTGCAGTGTCTCAGCAAGAAAAAAAAAAAAAAAATAGAAATTACATATATATACACATACACTTTTTCTTTTTACGATGTCTTCAGTGGACACCAGTGGAATCTGTTCCACTAAATGAGGCACTGAGCACAAACTGCTTTAAGAACTGCTTCTGGCTATGAGCACTTCAAGATCCCAGCTGTGGACTGTCAGATTGCATGAGTGTGTGCCCCCATTTGAGATTTTAATAATAGATCAATAATGCATGTAGTAATGATTACTGTAGTAATGCAAACTAGAAAAGCCAATTAAAATGTACTTAACATTATTTCTTTCCCCCTGTGCATCTCACTCAGTGATCCTTTCACCTTGTCGTTGCCTGTACACTGCACTTGCTTTACTCCTGTTGCCTCCTGTTGTCACAGGTGGGTTCAGAGACTTTTGAATGGGGGGGCCCTGAATGAAGGGGGAGTTTGGGGAGGGGTTATAAAGTACAAATGTGTTTAGTTCAAATGTGTTAAAACCCAAATCTAAAGCCTGAGTTGTTAGAAATAATAAAGTGTACATTATTAATGGTTACATTGTTTACATTATTCAGTGTAATGAATTAGTGCCATATAGACAACTTAAAATATTGTGTGTGTTGTAAAGTATATGAAATAATATCAATACATAGCTGCTATCTGTAACTCCAAAGAGCCTAAAGATAGTGACAGATTCTGAGACTATGGGTTCTGAGAAAGAAGCATCTAAAGGCCTCCGATGCCTCCTACATAAGAGCAGACCCCAGACAGAAAAATAACACAAAACATAGTAATCATCTCTTTGAGGTCATCTTGTGTCTTTGTGAAATGTTGTTATGTGTCCCTTTGAGGTTGTTTGATTCACTTTCCAACAATAAATGTTAACAGTCACCTCATACAGCGGCTCTGGCCCAGGGGCCCAGGGCCTTTGCACGCCCCTTCAGAATTCTGCCCATGATACTAACCCTAACCCTCTGACTCTGGTGGGGGGGGCACCAGGGGTGACCCAGCCCCTGTCGATTGTTTGTTAGCTTTCATTCTCTTCAGGTATCCTCGTGTTTGCCGCTCTCACCCCCTCCTCATCGTCTTTATCAACACCTCACCCACCCACCTCCTATCTCTGGAAAACATGGATGGGCACCACACACAGTGCATCCACCACAACACACACACACCCCCCCCCCACCACCACCACCCGTCCCAATCTCAGTGACCTGACCATCTGTGACTGTGAATTCCAGACTTTAACTAAACCCCTGTCATACTGGTCTCTGCGGCTACTGTGTGTGAGTGTGTTTAGCAGTGGTGGTGGTTGGGGGGGGAGGGGGGCGTGCCGGAGCATGGGGTAAGCTCCACTCAAAGCTGTCGTAAACACCACTAATGCATCGCTAAACTTGGGGAATCTCGTGTGCCTCGGCGCGCATGCTTGCGTGTGTGTGTCTATTGCACATACACACATAAACACACACACACACAAACGACTAATCCCTCATAAACCCACATTTTATCGCTTACCACACCATTAGCTCAGCTGTGGCATTCTGCCTAGAGATGTCAAAACACAGGGACTACAAGAGTCTGTGCTATTTCTTTGTTGCTCTGTTCGTGGAATTCAGATTTCCCCGGGCCTTGTAAGAGATGAAAAGAATTATGTCCTTCTCATTCTCAGCTGGGAAACAATGTAATATTAACTGCAACCAGCCTTTTTTCTGGTTTGTGAAGCCAAAACTGTAAAACAAGATGTAAATTTAGACACTTTGAACTGCAGCTCTGGGAAAGATGTTTTTTTTTCTTCATTTAAAGTTGACTTTGTCAGCTTTTACAAAAGTAAACATTAATGCTAACTATGTTTAAGCTGTTTACTTTTTTTCTTTCATTGGCAGTTAAACTGATATTTATGTTATTAACACTTTATTGCTTGCTGGTTTCGTACCACTAACACATCTAAAAATCTTGCTGGAAGAGATTTGATAGAATAGTATGAAATTTCCACAGGGGAGAAACACTTCTCTCACTTTCTGAGACAAACGCACACACACATGCAACACACACACACACACACACACACACACACACACACACACACACACACACACACACACACACACACACACACACACACACACACACACACACAGGTAGCAGACAGGGGCTGCGTGTGGCTGTCTCCAGAGTGGCGTCAGTGACAGAGAGCGATCTCCTGGGGGGTTTGAGCTGGGGAGCGAGGTGACACTGTAACAGTCTCTGATCAGCTCAGGAGCTGGGGAAGTGTGTGCGTATTTGTGCGTGTATGTGTGTGTGTACCTGTGTGTGCGCGTGCATGCACATGACCTCACCTGTCACTATCTGTCTTTGCATTTGTTTGTTTGCGAGTCAGTGCAGGTGTCACCGAGTTAGAACACATTTGTGTTTTATGTGTGTGTGTATTTCTCAGTTTGCTACATACAAAATGCTTCAGTTGTCAGCTGCAGACCCTGTTTCCCTCAGAGGCCTACACTCCACACGTCTCAGTGTCTGCTTCATGGCAGTGAGAGCATCTTTACATGTTCAGGCGCTGTGTGCATTTTCAGTTGAAATCCAAAGTCAGTTGCAGGGAAAGATAATTATTATTCTGCAAAATTATGATGAGGGAACTGCTTCTTCAACAGCTGAAGGCTTTTGATTGGGTAATTTTACATTTATTTCTAGATAAATGCTGCAATCAGTAGCTCACCCAAGTCTCAGTTTCTTTGTCACTGATGCCATTAAAAAACAGCATGACTGGCAATGAGTGGTAATGTAAAATGCAGCTTTCTGAATGCATGTTTTTGTGTGTATTTTGCAGCATCAGTAATTCCCATAAAACAGTTGCTTTGTTTTTTGATACAGTTGTTGCATTGTGTCACACTCAAACTAAGCTTGCAGCAGGGTTCAAAATTAGCACCCGCCACTCGCCAAATGAAAATCTAAACAGCTGTATAAAATAAATGAAGTCTGGCACCATTGGAGAGTTGCTGAAATAGGCCTACTTGATTCTAAAATCTCATACCACAACACATAACCTGAATGATCACGTGTTGCTTTGCATCGACTCCGGTGGCAGTCTGCAACATATGACATATGACTGTCAATAATTATATCCCAATCGTCTGACTGACCCTTGCTGTCCACTGTCACTATGGTTACGCTTCATCTTACCACACTGTTACCGGTAATCGAGCTGGGAACCACAAAGGAGAATTTCGCGCTCACCATAAATAGAGTCTGCAAGTAGCGTGTGTGGCAGCATATTGCCGAAGAGCACGATGGAAACACAGTTCAAATAAGATTGATAGAAACATAGCTTCACATATGAGAGGGTGAGGACAGATTGGCTTTTTATAACCACAAAGCAAATATAACAAGCTGCAGGTAGCCTGCTTGACAAATAGGAGCTGCTTATTTGTGTTGGGAACTTTTGTTTATTTATTTAGTATTAACACTGTTTTGCAATTTTCTAGAAAATATTGTGGTTGGGAAATTGTTTCAGTTTAGCAGCCATTGGCAGATAGACCAAAAAGTAATTCTGGACGCTGTCTTCCAGCATTAATAACACTTGCTGACCAAATTATTCACTGATTAAATGGATTGGGCTTCCAAAATGCATTATTACAGTTTGTTCCCTCACTGTACAGTACTGTTCGTCCCATGGTAAGCAAACATGGCTTCCAGAGCTTTGTTTTGTTTGTAGTTGCCCTATTTTCCCAGCAAAGTCAATTCCCTGTTTGAACAAAGTGCCTAAATATGCAAAGACTGAATAATCTTTCTCAGGGAGATGGTAAAAACATCTATTTCATGGCGACCTGTGAGTCAGTCTGCTTAAGACGGCACAGACAAACACTTGAGCGAGGTAAGGAGAGGTTAAAATAAAATCACAACAACTTTCTGCAGGAAACAAAAGGAGAAACATGAAAACAAATTAAGATAGTGTGCATTTTCATGGTGTCAACGTCTCATTTTAGACAACACTGGCTGGGTGTCTTTGGCTGTTTGACTCATCTGTCACGATGAAATCAAGCAACATCTTTTATATTTTGTTTCATTTCACTCTCTTTGTTTTTGTTGGATTTTTTTTTCTTTTTTTTATTTATGTGGTTAGGTGCCTTAATGAGGAATCAACTCTCAACCTCTAAATTTATAAATATGTCTGATGCCACAGTTTGATTTACCATTTGGCCCCATGTGGTTAATATTCATTTTTCATGCTAAAACAGACTAAAAATAGACTCTAGAAAGAGTGTCAATGACAAACATCTTGAGCTCTCTATTAATCTAATACCAAAGACAAAGTCGTGGTTTCTTACAAGACAAAAACAGGATTATTTTGAGCTTACATGTTGGTAATAAAAACAAGGTCAGGTAGACGTAGAAGGCACAGTGTTCACTTCCAAGCTAGTGCCAGAAAAAGCTTTAGTTCATAATTACCCCGGGGAAAGTGACAGTCGGTTTTACAGGTCTCGCAATTACTGAATCACAGGGACGTTTCTTGAAAAGGAAGATGGAAACAACGATCAGCAACAGCACGCATACAGCAGTGGGGCTGTAACGAATGAGCTTTTTAATTATCAATTAATTATTGGATTATTTTCTTAATTAAGTGGGAACACTGAAAATTGTCTGTTATCATAAATTCAAATTGCCTGTTTTGCCAAACAAGTCTAAATCCTAAAGGTCATATATGACAATGAAAGCAGAAAATGCTCACTTCTGAGATGCTACAACAATTTGAATATATAAATAGATGCCAATTAATTTTCCATGTAGTGCCTGATCGATTAATCCACTAATAATCACGGTTCCTGTGGAGTTTTTAAGAAGGAACCAGGAAATGTAGCTTTCCCAGTCTTTAGTTGCTCCTGTCCCAAGTCGCAACATGTTGCTGCATCAAATTCAGAATACATTTACAAAAATCAATGAAGCTGATGAGTTCAAACATTAAATATATTGTCTTTGTGCTGTTTTCAGTAAGTATATGTCAAAAAGGATTAGAAAATGATTTATGTATGTTTTTCCATAGCAACCTCAGGGTTGCAGTGTAAAACAGTCCGCCGCTGATTTAGCATTGCACTCCTACAGCGGAACCACATGTATCGTTTTCCGTATTCCATATAAAAGTTTCACTGAAATTTGTCATCTCATAATATCTATCAGAAGTTACCTATGTTGCATATGATTTGCTCTCTGGGAAATTATTAAGGAAGCTACTGTTACCCACTAGGAGTCAGTCACTGCTTCAACTACAAGAATCTTCTCAGAAGAGAAGATCTGCACTGTTAACTGCGCTTTGCATAAAGATTGGAAATGGGAGGAGATAGTTAGCCTAGCTCTGTCCAAAGGTGAAAAAATCCATAAAGCTGACTGATTATCACAATATATCTGGTTTGTTTAATGCATGATAAAAAGCGAAGTGTCAAAACACGTTTCCTAGTCCCGTGCAAACAGTAACGAAGCAGAGCTGCGATAGCTTTGTGGTCACCTTACTCATCTTGTACTCTGAGCCTGAACTCTGATGTGCCATTGTGGAGAGTCAAGAGGAAGCTTCCTCGCTGCTAATAATCTAAGGTCAGTGTGAGTTGCACAAACACAGTGCAGCTGACCACAGAGACCAGCTGGCTAATAGCTCCCAACAAAATCCATACATTGGCTGCTTCACCAGAACCGACTGATTGATTCTTGCATCGTGTCCAATTGGCAAAAGGAAAAAGGTCATGGTTATTAAGACATAAAAACACTGGGATGTGGGATGTTGTGACATTCAGGACTATAGAAAATGAAGTTGATTTAAAGCCAAGTGTGCATCCCTAAATGTCAACATGGCTCACACATGTAACAGCTGATTTTATTACTGGATTTAGGTTTTAGAATCGGCGGCAGTTTAGGGCTAAGGCATTGTAGCTGTGAGCTTCAGAGGATTAATATTCCTGAATCCTACAAGCTTAGGGAATAACTTATTGTCAGTGTAGAAAAAGCTGGTGGATCCTGCTGTGTATTTTTCTCCCTCGGGGAATACCAGCTGAGGAGTCTGCTATTGGACAGATAATGTTATCCTTTGAAATCCCCATATTTGTTTGTATACGCTTTATCTGCAATATTCAGCACTTTGACTGTCTAACAAAGGTAAAGACTTGCTAACCTGATTTTTGATTTTTCTTATTAAAATATACAAGTATACAGTTTGTACACGTGGCTACGCATATTGTGATTATTTTTATTATGTAAAGCACTTGGTGCATGATTTCTTTGTGGTAAAGCACATTGAGCTGCAGCTCTTGTATGAAAGGCGCTATAGAAATAACGTTTATTATCATTATTATTATTATTTTACAGACATGTTCACCAAAGAGTAACACAGTCATTGCATTGAGTGCATTTTTCTTTTTGTTATTTGTAAACAATATAGAGTAGGTACAACAAAAGCATTCCCAATATTACAGAGCAATTCATGGTAAAAATACCAGGTACTTTTGGAGATATTTTTAAAACGAGCTACCGTCAACAGGGTTTTAATAGGATTTTACAAATACTGCACATGAATTGTGCATGTGCGTCTGCTCGTGCAATCCTTCGTTCATTTTTTTCTCCATGTTCTCTTAGAGAAGACCTCTGATATTTCCCTCACCTGGGAGAGTTTTTCCCATCTGTTGTTCCAGACATCATACCAGCACGTACATACTTCAGTACCCAGGAGAATCGTCTGTGGTTGGAAGAGACAAGGATCAACAAATTTGTTGTAGATCTAAACTGTGTGTGCACATTTGTGTGTGTGTGTGTGTGTGTGTGTGTGTGTGTGTGTGTGTGTGTGTGTGTGTGTGTGTGTGTGTGTGTGTGTGTGTGTGTGTGTGTGTGTGTGTGTGTTCAGAGAGAGAGGGAGAGAGACAGAGAGAGAGAAATGGAGAGACAGAGAGATGTAAGATAGAGTGAGAAAGAGAGGAAAAGAAAGATTGAGAGAGGAGGAGAGAATGAGAGAACAAGACAGGTGAAGATGTACTCCTATGTGCAAGGGAGAATCACTCTTGCTTAGTGACTTTATTAGTAATCCGTTAGAGACTGAATGTGCGAGGGAAAAAGAAAAAAGAGGGGGTGTGAGGTAAATTATGCTTAATGGGGTTACCAGTCAATGTTAGATGTGACTGGAATAAGATAAACTGGCATGTCAGCTAACAGATGGAGTGTACGGAGGCTTGGGTGTAAGAAAGAGGCCAAAACATTATATTTATATACTGTATATCTACATACATATTGTTTGACTCTTGGCAAGACATCAGACAACCTGGTAAGGGAAGGCAGGGCCTTTCACGGCAGATCACAGCAGCAAAAGAGAGTTATTCTTATGACCTACTGGCGGACTGGCAGATGGGATGGTTGGCCTCGTCGTTAAAAGGTGGACTGGATTGTACGCTCGAGAAATAAAAGCAGTGTGTCAGAGCTTCATACCGCTCAGCCTCTCTCCTCTGGCCTGGTTATACTGGAGAGGAGACTCAAACTGATCACAGAATGTGTTCAGGAGGAACAATGCTGATTTGGTCCTTTTGTGGGACAGTGGACCAGCTCCTTACTCGTCCTTATATGGAGTCATATCCAGTCTATGCATAAGGCTTATGATGCAGTCCCTCTGTGTACCTTGTAGGGGAGGGGACTAGCTGTGTCCATATTCTTAATCTTCTAGCTTTTGAGCTCCACCACGTATTGTTTTTAACCTGTTCTGTCGGTTATTTCCACAGACAGGATCTGTAGACTAAATCAGGAGACTGAGTGTCCAATCTGGTAATCTCAGGACTGCATCTCGGCTTTTTGCAGATGATGTAGTTCTGACCGTGACCCCCTGCACAATGCTTGGATTGTTTGCAACTAATTATGAGGCAGTTAGGACGACAGTTAGTACTTCCAAATCTGAGGTTCTCTGGTTTGAGAACAGCAAGAGTGTCTGCTCAAAACAGAGGGGTCCATGGAGCTTGAAATCTTGTTCACAAGTAAGGGTAAAGCAAGATCCATTGGTGGCCAGTCTACAACTGTCTTGGAGGAGAAGTCCCAGTCTGAAGGTAATACTTTCAGTTCACCAGTCAAGGTATGTTGATCTCCTCACCAATGGTCCTGAGTTTTGGTAGTGACCAAAAGAATGACACTGTAAATACAAGCAGCTGAATGAACTCCTTTTCTCGAACAAGATCCACTGCTCCATCGTGCTGGAGGGGACCAACCTTACCAGGCGGAGGTGATGGGTTTAGGAGACCAAATGGGTAGACCCTGATTGACTGATGAAGGCAGAGAGAAGGACATCTGGGCTAATTTGCTTGAATCCCCAAATTCTACATACATCTTACTGTTACATTGGATTTAATTAACTGGCTCTAAATGTATAGATAAAGCACCTGTTCATTGCACCACTAACTCTTATTTGTTCTTCTGTCTCCATGTCTTTCATAATAACATTTTTTAATTTCAGCCTGAGCTGTGCTATCACACTGAGCAGCATTCATTTTAAATGGATAGAAAACATCGTGTTATCAGGACTTTTAGCCTTTGTGCAAACAACCCTTTTAATTAAGACTGTTCCGTTGTGCTCCGAGCTCATATTTACAGAGCGATGGGGGTGCAGGCGAAATATACTATGAAAGAACAAGAGAGACAAAAAAGAGAACTGAATGAAACCAGACCAAGCAGTGCTAAAAGGCACAATGCTCTGTTTCCAGAATCATCACACAGCTGCAACAACAACAAAAAAATATATAGAAAAAATATTAATAAGTCAGAAAAACACCACTGTGATCCTTTTTTCCCCCACACAAATGTAAAGACTGAAATTATGCACACACAAAAACTGGAGTCAGCGGGATAACAAAAAAAAAAAACCACACACACACGAGAGCTGGCTGACATTAAAACAAACAGCAGCCATAAGTTAATACTTTCATACACAACCTAAACACTGAGCCGAACCGCATGTCAGTGAGCAGGCTACCATGCTGCTGCTTAACCTGAAAAACAGAATGTACTGTGTGCTCAACAAACACTGCCTATGAGTATTTAAATACATTGTGCAGGGAGTGTGACAGACCCTGGGAACAATTTCTAGGGAAATTAACTGAGTGCAGAATGAATAACATGACAAATATAGCTCAAGCATGTAAAGCTACAGACAAATGTTCCCTTCCACTGTCTAAGGGACATCTTTTTGTTTAACATCAAAGGGGTCTCCAGGAGTTTCCTCTCTTGGATGGCTTGTCACGAGAGGCAGGTTTACCTGAAAGGAGAAAGTATTAAGAGTTTATATTCGTGTGCAAGTCCAGATGAGCCATGCGGATTAATGGAAGGAGCTCATCTTGGTGAAAAGAGCACCTCTAATAGTAGACATGCCATGAAATTATCTAGCAGCTTAAAAACGAGCCATCATTTTGTCAGCCAAAGTGAAGGTCAGCTGTGGGCCAGCAAACATAAGCAGGTGCTGTACCCTTCATTCCTATATGGAAGCACTGTACCCTCTACCTGCAAAGCAGATTTCCAAGCTCCCGCAGAGACATGATGATCTGCAGGTCTCACATGATGAGCAACAATTACAGAGGGCAGCGCAGACCCAACAAGATATGCTGAAATTTAATCATTAAGTGTTAGAGAGGAGTTTGAAGGTTTTCAAAAGCAGTTCTAATAATAATTTGGTTAAATTGTTAAAGGTGCTGTTATCAATTTTTTCAGTCATCTTGTGCAGTTGTCAAGTAAGGCAAATGAAGTCAAACACGTCACGCTACAACTTTTTTGCTGCTTGATAAAAATGGAAAATCCACACAGTTCTCATTTTCCATGAATAATCTGAAACAAAAGTTTCATTCACATCATTTACTCTGATTTAAGGCTTCTTGGACACACACAGATTGTTGCTCGTGAGTGACACACAGGCTGTGCATGCACAGAGAATAATTAGTGTGTCTCAGAGCCTCCGGTGTCTTTGGGTCAGTGGAGGAGACACACGCCAGCTTTACTCTCAGCATCACATCGTGTTGTAAAGTTTCCGTCACTGTAGACAACTTGTGGTAAAACATAGGCCTTGTCTCTGGAGTGTGTGTCAGGAAGAGGAATAATCCACCGGATGTGTTGGTGGGGCAGCTGCGGCTCAGGAGGGAGAACGGTCGTCCACTTGTCAGAAGGTTGGTGGTTTGATCGATATGTCAAAGCGTTCATGGGCCAGAGTCTGAACCCCAGATTGTAGCAACTGTTGTAGCCTCTGCCACCAGTGTGTGAATGTGTGTGTGAAAGGGTGGATGTTGGCTTGTGTTGTAAAGCGCTTTGATTGGTCGGTAGGACTAGAAAAGCCTTATATAAATGCAGCTTGTTTACCGTGTGTGCATTTCCCAGCTGGAGTTTCTCCAGGAGTTGCTGTTTTGTGGGGATTAGCGGTAAAACCCAGAGTGGACTATTGAGCTGTCTTTCTTTTTGAGGTTGTGAACTGGATTGGAACTGAACTGTTTGGGGGTTGTGAGGAAAACAAAGCGGCCACCTTTCCAAGTAGACTGAACTCTGGGAATGTGGGATGAGTATTACACACACACACACACACACACACACACACACACACACACACACACACACAGAGCAATATTGCTTCGCTTGCTTTATTCAATACACCAATTGAAAACTGAGTTGAGTTGTGCTCTATTTGTCATTGTGGTGTTGATTTTGGGTGATATATATTTTATTGCTACTTGCTCTTTTCTTTATTGTTTTGTATGGTTTGACAGAGCTATTTCTATTCTACCGTTATTATTTGTCAGACGTGACTGACTGGTACCCCTACTTCAGTGTCAGACCTGCTACAAAAAAAGTTCTTGAATGATTAATTCTTTCCAAATGGAGCTATTCAGTTCATCTGGTGAAAATTCCTGTATTTTTTCATATTGCAATATGTATAAATTGCGGAAAATAAAAGTTGTGCAATGTAATTTTTTTTTTTTTGTCCAATCTCGCGCAGCCCCTCGGTAACCCCACAGAGAATAATCACCAAATGAAATTCAGAAATTTCCCTCAGCTTGTTAAGAGTGTTTGAGCATCTTTCAGCTGATTGTTCTGGTTCAGTCTCATTGCTCTCAGTGCCTGTCCAGCACCAAACAAAAGATAGAAAAAGTTAGCTGCTACCTGGTGAACAAAGTTTAGCATTTAACAGCTGAAGAGCTAGACATATTTCTCTTTTGTTGAGGACCAAAGCAGTGCTAAAGAACAGAGAATATTATACTTGCATTCATCAGTAGCCCGGAGAAAGTTAATTTTGTTCTGCGTTGCTGGATGTGTAAAAAATTGTTTGCTCACATGTGCATGATTAGAACTTCACAGAGTAACAGTGTGTTAATATTGTGCTTCCAGCTCATTTTACTGCGCTCAAGTGGGAAAAAAAAATCCAATTCATGCAGGTTTACGTCTCTCACAGTCAACCTGTTGATGATCTCTATGAGATAATGAACATTGTTTTAAGCTTTGTCAAATCAACATTAAAACTACTGTGCAGTGTGACTGTATTTTTAGACAACGCGCTTTTATTTTCTTCTTTGAATTGCCATCGAGTGTTTATGAATATGAATTGCCACGCCTCAATTGCTTTGTCAAGATTGGATTTGATTTGTCTCCCAAATGGGGGATATTTCACCAACTAAAATTGATATTTTCAGATACAAGCAGCAGGGTGGCTGAGTATTATTTTGAAGCTCTGGGAGCTAGTTTCAGAGTCCATTAGAAATGAGTCGATCCTCATTGGGTATGATGAAACTAGCTCATTTCCATATGCAGTTAAAGTACCTCCAGCCTCAACACACAATCATTCATAAAGTGCTGACAGGAGTTGGTAACAGCATTTGCTGGAATGAAAGAGGTTCATCCTATCAGAATAATTTTGTGGCACAACTGTGCTAATAGCAGGGGTGTGGTGAGGGAGGTGGGCCCTGTTTAAACAAATACTTGTCTTTAAAATGCATTTAGATGAGGGAGAGGAATTGGTTGTGGCTGCACTACTGTTTTCCAATACGAGGCTCACACAGAGACCCACTCTGAGAGCCTCTGAATCAAATCAGTTGTCCATTGTGCACAATACAACAGCATTTTGTTGGATTATTCCCTGAATGCTATATAATATAATCTTTTTATAATGCTTATATACAATATAATATATAATTACACTAAATCATTTTTACTGTACTGTACTGCTGGACTGCTGAGTCAATTTAAGTGATTAGGGTGAATTGAAAATGCATAACAGAAAAGAGTAATGTCATCGCAAAGGAAAACACAAGACAGTGACAGGATCAAAGTTGCTGAAAAAGGCCCTTTTATTCTGTATGTGATGGATTATCCTGGTTTAACATTGTGAAAGAATGACTGAAAGCTCACACCGTAAATATGATTACCGCTGGCCTTTATAAGATTTGTACACAGATTTTAATTAGATCCATCAACAGTGTGAGTGCTGCGTCTGATAAATTGGGTCATTCTTGTAAAGCAGGCCTTCTTGCTTGTGGCGGATTCACCCTGAGGAGGAATACGCACAGCTGCTGCTGAGACAAGAGGGAAGAATCAGGAACGCTGGAAGAGAGAGAGGTGGGTGGACTAGACGACAAATGGTGGTGTTTGGGTTGTAAAGGCAGATTTCTAAAGTTTGTGTTTTATTTTTGCAGACAAAAGTCTACACTGTGGCTCAGAATAGAAATCAGCAGAGTTTCTTCGTTTTGCGCCTCCACTCTCAGACATCTGTGAGATATAACAAATAATCTTTTATTGTTTTTACAACAAAGTGAAAATACTACCTGCTATATGGCTGATAAGATTTTTCTGATAAAAGTAACCACTGGCCATTTTAAGAGGATAAAATAACGAAAGGGGGAAAAAGGCGCAGTGGCTTCACGTGTGTTTCTATGAAGAGTAAAAGTCACAGAGAGGTCTTTCTTTATGGTTTGCTAAGAGTTCACTTTGAGTTCCACATTCTGTTTCAGTTAAGGGCTGCAAAGTCAGTGTGGCCATGCACATCTCTTTACAATGACACCCATGATTCTCAATACCACCGAATTGAAACGTATTCACAATGGTCATTTTAAGTGCTCGTCTGTCTTTGGAGAAGCAGCGGCATGTGAACCTATTGCATTCATTTCTTTGCCTGTGTGTTGTGCGTGCATGTATTTATGTGTATGTCATATGTGTATGTCATATGTGTATGTGCGTGCGTGTGCCACTTGGCTTCACACAGTCTCTCTCTTTTCCAAACCTTCATCTCCATCTTTCTGAGTGTGTGTGTGTGTGTGTGTGTGTGTGTGTATGTTGGTGCATGCCACACAGCCATCTCCCTTAGACAGCTGCTCCTGAATAAACATTGTTTACTTCCTAATCGAGCAGGGAGAGCACTGAGGGCTTGAACTCTAACTGTTACCAAGTACACATGCATACACTCACGCACACATGAACACACACAAGGGCACATTTGCACCCATGCATGGGAAAACGATATCACACACATACACAGACATACTTTGAGAAGGAACGCACACATGTATCAGCTTTATTAGCTATAATTATCTCCATATAATCCATATGGATCCATCATGCATTAGACATCAAAGTGATGTTGTTTATGCAGCATTTCATCGCTGATGGTGCACGCCTGAAAGGTAATTCCATAAAAGGTAGAAATGGTACTCCGCCCTTAGTGTCATGAATATGCAACACAATTTTTTACATTCGCTCACAGAGGAATGTGTGGTCACACTTTAACAAACACACAGATAAATTGGCACGCACATGCATAAATACACACATCCTGGCTGGCGTTGGGGGCCAGGATGCACTTGGTTCTCCTGCAGGAACAGATGGCCTCAACTCTGGAGGGATGATCACAGGGAGGATGGAGGTCAGGAACCAGCAAGGGAGGGAGGGAGGAGGGGGAGGGAGGAGGGAGAAGGAAAGCTTGAGGAAATGATCAGAGTGGCCTGATGGCAGGCAAAGAGATATAAGGAGGTTTGAAATGAGGATTGATGTTTGGAAAGAAAAAAGGATGATCAGATGAGAGGGCAAGAGGTCTGCAGGCAGACAGGAGAGGTGAAGGCAGCAGAGCTAAAGAGCCAGAGAATGGAGAAAGTTGAGAGGAAGGGATAGAGGGTTCTATACAGTAGATAAGAGGGATGGAAGGATCAGAGAGGTGAGGAAAGAGGGATGACGGAGAGAAAATGGGTTTAAGGAGGGACAGAGATTGAACAGAGGGCAAAGGTCAGAGGGATGCGTGTCCATTGGTTAAAGGCAAAGATAAAAATAAGTTTTGACAGGAAATGATGAAAAGATGGAGAAAGGAGGGATGGATGAAAGACGGAGACAGCAGATGGAAAAAAGCAACTCTATTTATTTGTCTAATTTACTGATGGGAAACTGGAAGAAGCAAAGTATGGAGGTCAAGTGAGCCATGAAATGAAGGATGGCAAGAGGGAAGGCGGAGGTGAGGAGGAGAAAGAAATGATTTTTGGGAATTCATAAGTGTTACATTAACAAGTCATTCACACGTTGTTTATGGAGGCCCAGAATGGACAAAATGTAGTTGATGGATATGAAAACATAATTTAACTAACTACACAAGTAAAAAAACATTGTTGGTTTAATAATTAAGATGGGTTTAAAAAGAAATAGAAAGCTTCATGTTTATATTTTAACTGCCAATAGTTAGCATAACTGGCATAACTGAACACAGTTGCTAAACACACCATGATAGCACAGCACATGCCTTTTAAGCAAGTCACGTAGCTAATACTCATCAGACTGCTAATCCATCCACAGTGCACAATGTAAATACTTACATGTTGTAATGTATACATCATCGTATAAACTTATCTAATAGCTGCTAAAGCATTTTAGTTGCCAAGCTAAAGCTAAAAAAGTTAGCTAGCTAATGCTGATTAGGAGTTCACAGACTCAAGGCTCCTATCATCATTTTAGTTATATTTCGCCACTTTTATCCATTGCACCTGCTGCACCAGTGCACACTGACAGCCTCATACAGAACGTTAAGCACTTTTGACACCAAAATGCAGTGGGACCAGGCTGCGTTCGATTTCCTGATTATCCATGATCTGAAACTTGACTAAGTTCGTGGTTGTAGACGCTGTTTGGCTCGAGTCCAGCATGAAGCCAACAGCCAGCCAGAGGCAGCAAACTTGTGAGCAAGGCACCAAATTGACTTTTACAACCTGATATGTTTTACAATAATTGTTCTGTCACAGCTCTTTAGAGACGTGTAACTGTAGAGTGAATGTTGAAAAGGTGTCTTTAATTCACTTATTGGAATCAGCTGTTTGTGAAATAACAGGCCCTGTGGGCGTATTGGAGAGCAACACTTTCTGCAAGTGAGGCGTATGCACAGCACAGTTTTGGGGTTGATTGAGGGGTCACTGGCTGCGGCTGACTTGTGCGCATTGCAGACATGGCGAGCCCCTCCCCACCCACCCACCTTTCCAGCGTTACACACTTCCTCCGTCTATCCGTCTCTTTCTCTCCCCACTCTAATCATGGCCTCAGGGCCTGGCGAATGGACGACCGAGGTTAACGTTCCCCGGAGGAGAAGAGCAATTGTAAATGAGGCAGAGGTGAAGATGAGCGGGTGAAACAGGCAGATAAAAGAGATGAGGGATGAGGTGGACGTGTGGCGAGAGCGCCTTAAAAGAGACTGACACATGAGAGGGAAAGAGAGGGAAAGAGAAAGGACCTGAGAATTACAATTTGAGTCAGCTATGATCTTTTTTTTTTTTCTTCCTCGTTACTTCCTTATCTTTCTTGCTCTGGCATTTCACCCCTGACTACTCATTATTCTGATCATTACTGACAATTGCTGCACACATAAAGTTGTTATCTGCTCTCACTGAAATGTATGGACACATGGAAAAGACAGAAATGGCAGAGATTGCAGACTCACTGAGTGCATGGTGCTTAAGTGTAAACGCATCATTTATGTGATTTTGTGTGTGAAATGGTTTGGTGCTTTGTATTTCGAAAGATGTCTAGTTATCTAGGCAAAAACTGAGCTGAACTTTTTGAAAAGATGTCTAAATGACATAGGTGTGTGTGTTTCAACAATAAGGTTATAGTTTAACATTAAAGCCACAGTTCAACATTTTGGAAAATGGTATTAATTCTTAATCTTGCTCACATTCTTGCAAAGAAAATCAACTTGACTCATGTCTGTCTCATGAAGATTACTCCAGAAATCCTTATATTAGCTTAGCAAGAATACTGGAAACAGAATTGAATTAATGACCTTTACTTGCATTTTGTTGTTTTGCAGATATTGTTACGTTTGGACAGAGCCAGTCATTATGCTAATAGGATAATTAGCTGCTTCATATTAACCACACAGGCATGAGAGAGGTATCAATCTTCACATCTAACTCAAAAGAAGCACATTTCCCCAAATGTCAAACTATTGGCTTAAGACCTGTTTTACGTCAAAATGTAGCCATTTAAATGCTATTGCAACTTTCTAATTCTGAATTACTTTTCAACCACATTTTGCCCAGTTTTAACCTGGGTGTGTTCACTTGAAGTGTATCCATTTCTCCTCAATAATTCCAGGGAAAATTCCCTCCATTTTTCATTTCCTCTCTTTTCCATTATCTCATCCACATTTTTCTTATCCCTCTGCCTCTGCTATTTTCCGGTCTTGTTTCAGGTCAGATATCATACAGTGAGCTCTGTGAAAGTTGATTAAGTAGGATGGCTAAATGCAGCCTTGGGCTTGCAACCTGCATTGATGGTATGTATGCGCATTCACACACACACACAGTCTCTTGTGGCCTACTTCTATCCCATTGAGCCCACCCAGCAGATAACTCATTGTGCCAAAATAAGGTACCATCATACCTTGGCAATAATCATTTTGAAAAATAAATGCAGCGTGTGCAGTTGTTTTTGGGGTTGTGCGTGTTTCTGCAGGAAAAGAGTGGCTGCACATCAGTGCTATAATAATCCCGTCCATATCAAGAAAGCCCCGAGGCTTTAGCAGACACAATGCTGCCAGAGAGTAAAATTCAGCAGTCCTAATTGCACTCATTTTTAGTGAAAAGAAGAGGAGAATCTTATTGTTTTGGACATACATGGGTGATTCCTGATACGTGTGATGGAGACAGTGGAGCAAAATACAAAGGCAGACGGAAAGAAACGAGAATGGACTTGAGAAGAAAGGGTGGGGGTCAGTGCTGGAGAGAAGAAAAGCATGCATGAAACTAATTTTAACAAAATGAACTTTATCTCTATTTTCTATTTTAGTGCTTAGCTTTGAATCTTGCAGGATTTCGCCTTAAAGTGGAGTCCTGTGGGACTCACATTTTGCTGGCTAAATATCCGTTTCGATGTTGAGGAAAATGTTTAGAAAGCCAATAAATTGAAGGTGTTGCTGTTAAAGTGGTCTGCATCGAGTAGTTCTGCTTCAGTAAATTTGAGATATAACAACTGTAATAGCCAAACATATACTAGTGGGAACAATGTAATGCATTAGCTCTTTATTGAATAAAAATGAGTGGAAATCACATTTACCAGGACCCTCTACTTTGGCTGTATTACGACTCATTATACAATCCAAGCATGAACCTTCCACCTCGTCGTATGCAAAACAGGCCACCTTCAGAGCTAAAAAGTGCCTGAAGGGCTCCATGTAAAAACCACACACAATAACAAATGTGTTATCAACTGTTATCTCCTTGCCTGCCAATACATCCTTGTCAGCTTAAAAACACTCCCCTCAGGGCGAGACATGCCAAACAGAGGGGTAGATGTGACTCCCTGACCTCTTCCAAAACACAGAGAGGTTGAAGTTCAAAGGTCAGAGCTCGTCTCTGTGCTCGTACCTCATCAGGTGGGACATGTTTGGTTCAGCTGTGCCCCAGGGCTTTGATTTCTATGACCTGATATGCAGTTAAATATCCTGCCTCGACTCCTAGCTTCACCCCTCACATCCTGTCTTCCTGCACTTCTTCCCTGAAGCCACCTTCAAGCCAAGCTATGTTTAATTTAATTAGTCACATTCACCTTTTTTTTTTTTTGCTTTTCTTTGCCTTCTTCGCTTTTGTCTTTAAAAGGGGGTTTTCTTGCATGTAGCACTTCCTTGCCCTCCGCCGACCTAATTTGCTGCTGCTTGAGCTGTAATAATGCCAGAGGAGTTGCCGCAACCGTGCGCTAAAAACAATAACATGCAAATTAGTATTTAGACAGTTATTAGCTGTTCAGAACATTGTTTCTTGATTTTTGTTTGGAGCCTTTTTCGGTTGTGTGTGTGTGTTTTTTTTTTTCTTTTCTTTTCTTTTTTTGTTTTGTCGATATGACAAAACGCAAAGCGCGAATGAGAAAAGAAAGAGATCAGTCACAGCAAGGATGTGTTAACAGAGAGGTGGCAGGATGCTGGTGGAAGCAAAGAAAAGTGTGTGTGGAAGAGAGATAACTCATCCACCTGTTTGCCTTTGATGGCTACGTACTCTGTCATTAACAATAACCCGTGACTCAGGGTGTGAGAACATCCACACACACACACACACACACACACACACACACACACACACACACACACACACACACACACACACACACAGACAATATACAGAAAAAGCTAAGCTGTTTTAGATGACAGAAAAAAATATGAAAAGCTTTTTTCCACTGACTAAAGCTCACTTTTCTTCGAATATGTGCCCCTTTCGGCAAATCCCCAATCAACACACTGACATTCTCACACAATATTGAAAAGGTCTGGAAGACAAAAGGCTCTGCCAGTCAGACTGCTTATTCACCGGCTCTGACATGTATTGTTATTTGAAACTGCTGTCAGACAAACTAGACAACACACACACTCTCTCCCTCCCTCTCTCTCCTCTCTCTCTCTCTCTCTCTCTCTCTCTCTCTCTCTCTCTCTCTCTCTCTCTCTCTCTCTCACACTCACACACACACACACACACACACACACACACACACACACACACACACACACACACACACACACACACACACACACACACTCACATCAGTCTGCCTAATCATCTGACAACAAGGAGCCCATTGTGCTGTGTTATGACTTTGTAGAGCAGCCCACCACCCAGAGGGGAGAAACATCTTCGAATCAAAGGCTTACGCTTGCCACTCAAGAGCCGGATATCACAAGCCAAGCATGTGAGGTTAGAGGAATACAGATGTAGCCACAGAGCATGTTAGTCAGCTGAGACACCATTCCTTTCCCTCGCTCTTCTTGACCTTCGCCGGGTGCCAGATGGACAAAAAAGATATTCAGGAGTCACAGGAGAATGTTTACTCATTTGAACTTTGCAAGCTTTGGTCAAATCATAGTTTCTGACCAATTCTGAGAAATGTTTGTGTTTTTGTCATCGGTCAAGACACTGAGCACGTGTCTGCACAGCCAGAAGCTATGAAACAAATTCCTAAGAATACCATATGTATTAATAAAGCTCAAGTACACCAGAGCAAGTGATATTATTCTGCCAAGCATACAGTATACGTGTGCTGATGTCATTGTATGTACGGTTATTTCCAAGGGGAAATACACCCAAAAGAAATTCACCATTCTATCACTGTTACGTTATTTAGCGTGGTAGATTAGGGCATATGTACGACACTGAAGGATCAGCACTGTCATCACACAGAAGGTCGGGTCTGACCAGCAATTAACTGCTGATGCAAAACACCCGAGAGATGCCAGTGGAGCAACAGTGGCGATGTTGAGTTGCAGCACTCTAAGACAACACCACAAGGGTAAATTATTAGAGATATACTGATTTATCCTATGTTTTATATCTCTTTGTACTTCTTTTACCCATAGAATAAAACCTAAACTTCTTTCATTGAGAGAAGAGTAGTCTGGCCAAAGCCAGAAGAGGCCTACCAGCCAGACAGCAACTATCTCTAACAGACCTTAGGTCATACTTCAGGTGGGGTGTCATGTTCTCTTCAGTGTTGCATTTTGCATTTGAGCGAGCTGTGGTTGCATGCATGTAAACAGTCTGTGTGGACTGACTGAAATGCAGTCTTTGAACTGGTTATCACCTAATGACGATTTAGCTTCTTATTACCATTTTTTTTAATGCGTCTGCATTTGTATGTAGATAACTGCTTATAGAGATTAGCTGAAATGTCGAGTTCTAATTGAGTTTGAATGTCAAGTTGCTAATTGGACTGTAAGATCAGCATACAGAAGAGAAAGTCTTGGTGTGGAGATCTGGATACCTTGAAGGATGAGGGCGTAGTGTGTTGTACAGATTGTGGAGTCCTTTGAGACAAAATGGTCATTTTGGACAGTATAAAGAGACTTGACTTTCAGTAGTAAAGCTATTACTGCTCATTGAATTCTAATACACTATCTGTTGGCATGCACACCCAAAGCTACTAAAGTTTTCGCTTTTTTTTTTTCTCCCTCTGCCACAGCTATGAGATTCCATCTCCAAGGCTATGTTGTCTGTTGTAGCTCATTAATGACATCATTCAAACTCAAGAGTAAACAATTTCAATAACAGCCCATTTGATCTCAAACAAAATAAAGAATCACTTTCTGCCACTGCTCCTTTTTATATGTATTAACTAGTGAATAAATCCGATTATTGAAGCACCATGGGAGCTTTGATAATAGTTGGCACCATGTCCTTATGGATTTTTTTATGGTTATCTTATAAAGAGATCAAAACACAGACGTTTGCTCTTTCTCTTGTAAGAACACCGGTGACAGTTAATCCCGACTCTTTCCTAGAATAACCTGCTGAAGCACTGCATATTATGAGAGATTTTGTTATTGAAGATTACATGGAACATAGGAGTCTGTTCCCTCTACTAAATTGGATTCTGTGTCACATGTGGAAGCAAAGCCAAGTTTATTAGGATAGACAAAGTACACAGTATTACTTAAAGAGCTTCAAGACACTGAAGGTAATTATCTTTCGATGGAAAATGTAGCTTAAATGTCAACATTTTTAATAACGAGGCGGGAATCTTTCCTCTCTTAATCAAAATTTACCTCCGGAATTAACTGATATGAACAAAGTTGAATAGGTAGTTGGAAGCTGTTTCAGTTTATTAGAGACACTTAAAGATGTATGATCTATATTTGGTTTGAGCTGTAATTAAAGGCAATCACTTGCGAATCATACAATCATGGAAGCACTGATTATAATGCTTTGTGGTTTGAATTCCAAATTCATGTAAAAGCAAATCAATACAAAGCTTTTCAGCAAAGCAGCTACTCAGCCATGTTAATTGCCAAAACAAGTCACCAGTGGCTTCTGGGGTCGGTTTTGTGTTTGTTTGAGGTTGGCTGTGAAAGTGTGTGTGTGTGTGTGTGTGTGTGTGTGTGTGTGTGTGTGTGTGTGTGTGTGTGTGTGTGTGTGTGTGTGTGTGTGTGTGGTGGCAGCAGTAGAAGTAGTGTGTGTGAGTCCCACATAGAAGTAAGACCTCATTTGTCTTTTCTGAAACCACTTGTTTTGTTAATGAGCTACCTATGAGTGACATAATCAACGCTTAATCAAACCCTTAATTATATTATGTACAGTCTTCTGGAATAATACAATCTGAAACTCTAATTGGTGAAAACAGCATACAAAGAATAACAATTACCTGCTACCTGCACATGTGAGTCATTAGTAATGGAGTGCCGTTGTTCAGTGGCTTTTGTTTACGTCGATTACGACCTACATTGTGAGGTAATCAATTTGATTTGTTCCCAGTGAGATAAGGCATGTGATGCATGGAACCAAAGTGCTTGTCAGATGTTCAAAAGGTGTCTGAAATCCCCTCCCCTCAGGGGTCACTCGGATGCATCTGCGTGACTGCTTCTCTCATATTTCTATGTAGTGCATTTATGTTTGTTTTGTCTCTTTTGTAACTACCTCACAACAGGAGTTCAGTAAACAAACTTGCTTGACAAGCAGGTTGACACAATGTGTCTGGGAGGTGTGCACGCCAGCTCCTCTATGAACCTCTGCAGTCAATGGCTACCCATAACACGCTTCTGTGCTTAGCCTCACAGAGATGTTTACATGTACCTTCAGAGATCCACACTTCCAGCTTGAGTAGTGCATGTCACAACAAGTGAACAGACCTTCACAAGAGAAATCCCCCTTGTCAAACAAAATGTGTACTGAGTGCACGTTCATGCTGTCGGTATATACTGAATGTCTGTGTGTTAGGAAAAGAAAGCATGTTAGAATTTTTTGAAATGTACTTAACCCACAAAGTGTGCCAGTTTTTTGTTTTGGCTTTGTATGCTTTTCATTTTCATCCATATGCATATTTGCATGCTCCATGTATTATGAAGGAAAGCAGTTTGTGCAGGTTTGGCTCCAGAAACCAGGATTAACATATGAACACAGATTTGGTTCACAAAGCAGTAAGCAATTTCACACCTTTTTGCCTGGCTAACCTGATTGCAAAGGAGGGCGAAACGGACACTATGTCAGTGTGTAATACTTTGTTGTCAAGGTACTTCTCTCTTGGAGGAAAGGTTGAGGAGGCAGAGACAGAAAGGGTGGAGGAGGATGGAGAGAAGTGGGGACCAAATGTGTAAAGGAGCTATTTGCTTGTCCCCTGTCAATTAACCTCATGCTTGTAACTAAACCACAAACACAAATCTTGAGCATCTTCGCCAGGTACCTGCAAATGAACAAACTGTTTAGAAACTCAGTGCGAAAGCTGGCTTTCTGTTTGGCTGTCTGGTTGCTCTGCCATAGCCAGACACTGGACTGTGCCAGTGCCAGTGGCCACTGCCAGTGTTACAGCCACACTCAGGCCTGTCAGATCGGCTAACAGATGGCCTTCAACGGGTTGGATCCCGCCTGAGCACTTCCAGAGCAAGACGAAATGAAATGACAAGTGATGGGAACTTAAACATGCAGGGACAGCAGAGTACGAGTGGTGCCGTCCGTAGTGATGGTAAAATGGAAGAGACAAAAAGAGGGAGGTGATATGAAGATGGTTTTGAATAGATTAGGAGAACAAGAGGGGAGGAAAGGGAAATACGAAACAAGCAGATGAGCTGAAAAATCAGGATGAAGGAGAAGGGTTGAAAGAATGACAGGGGAATAGAGAAAATGTGATAGAAAGGTAGACATAAGGATTCAGGTACAAGGGAAGATGGTTAGAGACAAGCGAAGAGAGAGAATGACAGCAAAAGAGAGGAGGGATAAGTGCAGTACAGATACAGAGAAGAAAGAGGGATATGATAGAGGTCATCTGTCGCTAGGGAGAGGGATGATTGACATCTCTGTGGATTGTGAGCTTTGACAGCAGAATCTGATATTGTCCTCTTAGCTACAGCCTACTGCAACTCACATGTCTTAATATGGACATGAGAAATGTGAAGTTATGTCAAATCTTACAGGATTACAGGACCACTGTAAGCGCTGGGGCCTGTGGTTTACCTTGTATCTCCAGTGATCATTGCTGTCAGCATCCTCTTAGATACCATCTTCTCTGGACTTCAGCATTTGTGAAATTTCTCTTCTTACATGTCTCTTGTCTTATAGCATTTATTTGTCCATCCATTTTCTACCCCATATCCAGGTTTTGTCAGGTGGCAGCCAGGTGGCTCAGCCATCCTTTTCCAAAGTAATTTTCTCCAGCTCCTTTTGGGAACCCCAGGGCATTTGAAGGCCAGATGTGCTATCTAATCCTACCAGCGTGTTCTGGGTCTGCCCATAGGTCTTCTACTTAGACATACCCAGAGGAACTCGACAAGGAGGCACCCATGGGGCATCATAGTCAGAAGCCTGAATCCTGAATCACAGCAAATGATGCAAAGAAGAAGCAGTTCTACACCAAGCTCTTTTTGCATATCAAAGCTCCTCAACAGCCTCTCAGAATGAGCCTGCACACCTTGCGAAGGAAATATTAGCTTGTATCGATGATCTTGTCATTTTTGTGATTACCCAGAGCTCATGACCATAAATGGGGCTGGGACATAAATCACCTAGTAAATTGAGAGCTTTGCCTTCAGCCCCACCTCCCTCCTTACCACAACAGCCCGGCACAATGCCCACATTACTGCTGATGCGAGTATTTCTGTGTTTTGGCAAAACAAGCATTTATATTGTTTGTTTGATATTTAATGTCTTTTTTTTTTTTTTTTAACTTATGCCCTATATTCCTGCTATCCACTTTGCTGCTGTAATATCTGACATTTCTCCACTGTGGGACTAATAAAGGTTTATCTTATCTTATCTTATCTTATCTTATCTTATCTTATCTTATCTTATCTTATCTTATCTTATCTTATCTTATCTTATCTTATCTTATCTTAAACACCTCAAGGGATGGCTAATTTTATCCATTATTCACTGATTACTGCTTATCCTTTTGGGGGAGGTGAGTACACCCTGGATAGGTTGCCAGTTCATGACAGAGCTGATACATAGAGACAAATATTCACACATTCACACATACATAATTTTAGAGTGGCCAGTTAACCTAACGTATGTCTTTGGACTGCGGGAGGTAGCAGAGCTCCCAGAGGAAACCCCCACAGACACAGGAAGGACACCTCGACACAGAAAGGCCTCAGAACCCAGAACCCTCTTGCTCTGATGCAACATGGCAAATCACTTGCTCGCCCAGCAACGTTAAGGCTGTCAACAACCCATAAGGCGACATTCTCTCTTGAAACTCGTGTTATACCGATACCCTCTCCATTCAAAAAGAATATCTGTTCTTGGGAATGCATAATTATCTCAGTCCTCAAATATAATACTGACTGACTGCCTCAGAATTTACAGAATATCATATTCTCTTAGAGTTATTATGAGCATTAATTTCTTGATTTCACATTGAATGCAGTGAGTGAATGAAAGAAATGTTTCAATGGAAAAAATGAAAAAAAAAAAAAGAAAAATCTCAGATATGTTAAGGAAATCTTTGGCATTCACCTTCAACCTTGAATGTGGATTGCATCTCTCTGTGCCCTTCACTGCACTGTATTTGTATTGCATGTGGATTTCTTCCATCAAAGAATATTTTAAATTGTACAGCAGAATAACCATTGACACAGTGTAACCGATGCCTTACAAATAGCAGTCAGAGTGTAAACAGACATCCATTGGTATTCAGCTCCTATATGGAAATTGTAATCTGACAGGAGAAACCAATGATGAGTGCAGTAACAGACAAGCATGCACGCGCACACATGCACACACACACACACACACACACGTTGACAGCTTTGTCTCACGGAGGCACGTACATCAGAGCCATCTTGGGTTCGCTGCATCAGGGCTTGAGGGCCCCCAACAGATCCCTGATATTGAAATTGATTCGTCTAACATTGATCGTACTCTCTGCACCAACTGTATATCCGCGGTACATTATTTGCTAATGTCTCTCATTTTCTAGCTCAGTCCTCCATCCCCACCTATAGCAAAGCAACTCCCCCACAGATGTAAACTGTGCCAACGGTCTCATTTGAAAAAAAAAAAAAAAAAAAGAAAGTGGAGTGAAAATTGGGATGATCCATAAATCTGTGGGATGAAAAAGAAAGCGAGAATGAATCTTTCTTTCTCAAAGGAAAGTTTCACCAAAGAGCTTGTCCCACTCTACATAGAACAGATGATGAGCTCCCCCTCTCTTCTTTTCTCCACATCCTCTTCTCTCTTCCTTACAGGACAATAATTCTAATTATGTTCAGACAACTAAACATGCCAGCTCTAACGACAGCACAGATATGGGGAAATTGGCTCATTTGCACAATAATAAATGTAGGTTTGAGCCCATAGAAAGCCTATTAACATTTAAATGATACAAGTACGTTATCTCTAAAGTGTGTGCTTATCCAGGGTGGCTTTCTGCGTGGATGTGCAGAGAATAATCAAGCAACCATGTGTCTGCCTATGCCCCGCACTCCTCAGGGCAGCACTGACAACCCTGCTGACAGTGCTTTGTAATTGGGGAGAAAAGGGAGGAGGAGAAGGTTAGGAGAGGAAGTGAGGGCCTGAGGAGCACACAGATCAGGATGCTAAGGGAGGAGGAGGAGCATGGGGGTGATGAGGTGGGAAGCAGGGAAGGGGTGTGGAGGAGGTTGAACTTAGGGGCAGAAAGGTTGGAGAGAGAACCTTGATGGGGAAAGAGAGGAGAAACAGGTCTCTGACATGCTTGCTCAATGTCCTCAGCAAATATATCACATGAATATCACATGATATAAAGGAAAGATTAATGCATACAGAGAATACCAATGAAATGCATGCAGTGAAGATGCCTGCAACACACGCTGTTTAACCAGGCTGCAAGTTGGAACATAGGGTCATCACTTTTTTGACCTAAGATCTGACTTTTACTGTAATTGTTTGCAGTTGTTTACACCCTCCCTTAATTATTATTTTTGAGAGAGCAACAATGAATTTTCACATAAAAGTTCAACAGGAACTGAATTTTTGGACGCGCACAAGTCAGTCCATCCTGAAATGCCATCTTCCACACCATGCACATACTTCAGTCTTCAGTTGGTTCAAATTGAGCCTGCAGCACATTAAATTAAATATACACCTGTACCATAAAAGCTTGGCCATTTCCTTTGTTATTACGATTGTGGCCTTTAAGCTGCTAAAACATGATGGTATGCTATTAAACTTGAAATGCCACATATTTTAGGATGTGACATTAACAAGAAAGACATGGGACAGAAGACATACTAGAACTTTCTATTTGTATAATTTTTGATATGTTTCAGTGCAGGCTGAGTGTGAGTGCTGTGCCGTATTTCAGAAATAATGCACCTAACTTCAAGACTAGTGGAACATGAGTTAAGCTGTCTTGGTCATACTATCTTGTGGTGTGTTGGTTCATTTTTTCGTTGTGCATGAAAACTGACAGTTATGTGATATTTCAGTGCTCTTTAGAGGGCAGAAAAGATGTCTATTTAATCATTTCTCTGTGGCCTTTCCATTGATATGACAACATATCCTCTCCAACATAGTGAGCCGTCTATGAAGATGCTGCATGCACGTACTAGTACACTGAATATCTTTGAGACATTGACTGTCATTTGGAAAAAACAAGACATTTGAAGATGCCACCAAGAGCTCTGTAAATATTTTCACCATTTTCCGATTTAAGAGACCAAAAAATACACTTTAGCTGCAGCCCCATCCTTTTATTCAAAGTAATTTAATAAACTTAAACGTCACTTAATTAATCAACAGGTCGATCAACAGAAAAGTGACAGGAAACCATTTTGATAATCAATTTGTTTCTATCATTTTTTCGGGAAAGGGTACCAAACATTCTCTTATTTCTAGCATCTCATTTGTGAGGATTTTCTGATTTCTCTCTCTCTCTCATGTGATAATTAATTTTATGCCCATTTTCAATACTTTCTGAAATTCTATAGACCAGAAAAACAATCAATTTATTAAATAGAATAATAAAGTCTAGAAAAGTTTACTTCCACTGTGGATCTACTTGGGGTGAGAGGGCACCGTTGCTGATCACCACCACTTCTTGTGATTCCAGGGTGTTTCTGGGCTAATTCCATGCTTTAATTTGTATGTGAATGTATGTAGACATCTCTGGGTCAAATGAAGTCAGCACCCACTTACACATGCTAAAGTAAGCAGCGTTCATCATGAAAAACACACTCACACCCTCTCCTCACCCTCTATTTGCCTCTGGTGGGAACGCAGTTTACCTCTTCAACCCTCATTAACATACCAATAGCGAGTAGACAGCTAAAGCTGGTTTGTCAAAGGTATTTTAATTACCAATTAGAAAGTTGGCTGCCTGTGCATGAGCTAGTTCAATATCTTTTTCACTCTCCATCTTGCTTTCTCATACTACACACGCAGACACACACACACACACGTAGGTGTATAGCTCAGAGCACAAGGTCCCCTGGTGCTGTAGCCTTGATAAACAATGTCCCATTCAGCCCATATGAATAATTAAGGGCCAAGTGTTGAGAGGAGGGACACTTGTTTATTCACAGAGAATAGCCTTGTCGGTGGCTGTATACCGAGATGCCAGAGGAGCTTATGGCCAGCCGTGACATTATCTAAATGGCAAACTTACAAAAGGTGCACGAACATACAAAAATCTTCTGTGTGTGCACTGTGACACACTAAATAACATTCATACATAATAAATGAAGTGGATAAACAGTGTGGTAAATATGAAATATTGATGCAGATTTGGCAGATGGAACATGTGATGTCCTTATTAGGAGTGTTCCTGTGTGCACGCGTGTGTGTGTTTGTGTTTAAAACCTATGGATTTTTTGGTATAAAGGTGAACACCAGTGACGAGGTCAACCCATTTCATAAATTATTTCTTCGAACACGGGATCATAAAAAAGCTTTACTGTAAATTGCGGCGGTAAAATGTGGAGCTCTGCAGCTGCGGATGTCAACCTGGCAGGTTCCATAAGGTTTGTGACTGTGACTGATAATTTGCATCTGATCCGTTGGCCTTTTGCTGCACCTTTTAAATATATAATGAAGAATGTATCTTTATCTCTGTGTTCTTTTCTTCCGCGTGCCCTTTGACTTGATCTGTCAGCTTTTATTGACTGCACAGCTAACTTCAACCAGCAGACTTGCTAAGGAAAAGTGCAGATCTGCAGAATCCTCCAGTATGGGCAGGCCAGGCACAGTACATGCAATGATGCACATTCAGAGGAAATTAATCTGCTTTGAAACAATATCAATATGATGCAAAGCGTTTCATTTGAAATACAAGCTGCGTGTTACTTTGGGAATTTGACTGCAGTATTTACAGCTCGCAGAGTGTTTGGGTTGCAAGAAAAGTTGACGTAAATGAACACAGACAACACACTTACGAGCTTGTTTAAGCTAAATCTCATTAATGTCTATAGGCGCAGACATGACTGCCGCTTAGCTTGTAGCAGTCACTTAGCAGAACAGTTCCAAATGCACAGCCTTGAGCCTCAGGGGTTACAACTCACATACCGTGAAACTCAAGTGAAAATAATCAGGGAGGCCAGCGCTGCACTCGGCACAGCTTAGCACAGGCTTATACAGTACAGTACAGTGGATTCCATGCACTCTAGTTTCTGCTCTGCTGTATTTCTCTGTGGGATGAACACTCGTCACAAGAGTTCAGCTCCCCTTGTTATTTTATTAGTGTTTCATGTTAGCAGCTGTAAGGGGTGGCAGGGAACAGAGCAATAAAGACAGATGTGACTGCACAGCAGGAGGTGGTAGTCAAACCCCACATTCAGGGTGGATGGTACTGGCATAGAGAGCAGCAGACAGCTGAGCCACGGGGGGACTCTGTGAGACATAGCTGATGGATAGCTGTTGAAACAATAATAAGTCATACAGAAATCATTAAAGCCAGAATACAAATGCCAGAGCACATGACTTCATTATTCTCATATTTTCCTGTGAGGTGTTAAAACAGCAAAACACCTTGATGCTATAATACCTATTTCCAGAACTGGGAGTGTCATTAAAGGAGATACATCTCAAGCAGCCATGATAATGTGATGATGTGTGATGTTCTTTTAGGTGTTTGTTAATATTCAATAGGAGTGTTAAGGTTGAATTGTAAAAGTTGGGACACTGTAAATAGATGCAGACTGTGATGATTTGCGAAATGATGCAAAACCCCATATTTAATTGAAAGTAGCACAAAAACAACATAGCACATGTTGAAACTGAGAAATTTTATTGTTTTTTTTGAAAATGATAGCCTCATTTAAAATTGATGGTAGCAACATGTTTGGAAAAAGTTGGGACAGGGTCATGTTTACCACTCTGTTGCATCATCTTTTCTTTTAACAGCACTGAGAGCGTGTGGGAGACCGATTGCTGTCGTTTTTGAGAGTGGAATGCTTTGCAGTTCTTGCTTGATGTATGATTTCAGCTACTCAACAGTTCAGAGTCTCCTCCAAACATTTTCAGTGGGTGACAGTCCAGGACTGCAGGCAGGCCACTTTAGCACTTAGACCCTTTTTCTACAGAGCCATGCTGTTGGAATACATGCAGAATGTGGTTTGCCATTGTTTGCTGAAAAAAGGAAGGGCTTCCCTGAAGAAGACATCACTTGGTGGCATATGTAGCTCCAAAACCTGTTTATATGATTCAGCATTAATGGCGCTTTCACAAATGTACAGGTTAGTCATGCCATGTGCACTGATGCTCCCCCATACCATGGTGGATGCTGGCTTTTGAATTACGTGCTGATAAAAAGCTGGATGGTCCCTCTCCTCTTTAGCCTGGAGGACATGGCGTCTGTTATCTCCAAAAAGAATTTCAAATTTTGACTCGTCAGATCACAGGACAGTTTTCCACTTCGCCTCAGTCCATCTTAATTGAGCTCAGGACCAGAGCAGGTGGCAGCATTTCTGGATCTGGTTTATATATGTTTTCCTCTTTGCATGGTAGAGTTTCAGCTCACATTAGTGGATGCAGCAAAACACTGTGTTCACAGACGATGGTTTTTGGAAATGTTCCTGAGCCCACGCAGTGATGTCCTTTACAGAATCGTGTCTGTTTTCAGTGCGGTGCTGTCTGAAGACCTAACCCGTCAAATACTGGTTTTCGGTCCTGTGCTTTGTGTAAAGAGATTTCATCAGATTCTCTTAATCTTTTCATAACATTCTGTTCTGTAGACAATGAAAACTCCACATTCTTTGCAGTTTTACGTTGAGAACCATTATTCTTAAATTGTTGCACTATTTGCCAGTGCAGTCTGTCACAGAGAGGTGAACCCCTCCCCATCTTTACTTCTGAAACACTCTTCTTCTCTGGGATGCTTTTTTATACCCAATCATGTCTCTAACATGTGGCCAGTTAACCTCACATTCATTGTGAGATGTTCCAGCAGCTGCTTTCTTTTAGCATTTCACAACTTTGCAGCCAACATGTTGCTGGCATCCAATTCTAAATGAGGATATCATTTTCAAAAACAATGAAATTTCTCAGCTTCAACATTTGATATGCTGTCTATTTTCAGTTAAATATGGGCTTTCACTGTTTTTGCTAACCATCACATTCTGTTTCTATTTATGTTTTACACAGCAGGGTTGTAAATGTTATCGACTGGTTCCCGCCCCTTTGGACTAAACTAAGATTCCAATCCCTGCAGGGGACAGGATCGTTGGTCGAGTATATTACACGTATTTCATTGTCCAAACCTTACCTGTGGCAGATTGCCAGTGCACAAGCATTTTAATTTGTGATTCCAAAATCAGAACAGTTTTAGAGATGACTAATCTGTATCTGTATAAGGATATGTAACAAAATGCAAATTGAGAAAAATCAATAGTGACGTGTGCATCACATGTTTTGAATTGCATTTGTTCACAAGAAAAAAAGAAAATGGCCAAAAATCTCACAAAGTTAGGTGTAAAAAAAATCTTAAAACAGAATCAAAAAACTATTTTTATGTTCCGTGGCACATGGCCCAACATTTTGCCAAATTTAATTGGAATCTGTAAACAAACTTTAGAGGTTTCAAGCCAACAAAAAGACAAACAGGAGCTAAAGAACAGCCAAGCAGAGGTGAAAATGCCTTTTTTTGCACCAAAATGAAACTGGATACATTTTTTTTGACAGTCTACTTGAGAATGTGGAACTTTGTTTCGTCTGATGACACATACATGACTGCCAAAATACTTTTCCCACAAAAACAGCCAAGTGCAACTCCCTTTTAATGATCTGTAACATTTTGCAAATAGTCTGTTATATTTGTTTTTTTTTTTGTTTTTTTTGTTTTTTTGACATTCAACTTACAATGACGTGTAATAACATTTACCCGTACTATTTAGTCAATTTTGCATTTTGTGTCTAAACATGGTATTTTGGCATTCAAATCATCTGATTTCACAGCATGAGATGATACTGTGTCCTGTCATGTTTCAGTGACCAAACAGTTATGTTGCATGAATCATCAAAATCAAATATGTACAGCAGCTAAGTATTTGAAACATTTCCTTAAAATTTGAACTGATTAGAATTTGCAGGGGAAGAATTGTGCAGGCTAGAGCTGGATGATAAATCATTTCAAAATTGAAATCGTTATTTTAATGGATACAATTCTCCAAATGCACAACCCACGATTTTGATCATCCATCATCAAAAGCATCTTAACAAGCTGAGACTAAATAATTATTATTCGACTGTTTTCCCTCTACCATTTTGCTGGCTGTAATGACTGTTGCCAGTAACCTGAAGCTAATGAACACTAATTCTGTGAGTTTGCCAAAAGGCAAGATGGCGGTTGTCTGAATAATATGCTCTCTGGATGCTGGTGGCTTTACTGTTTACACTCCGTCTCCTTGAGTACCACTGAGATCAAACTAGAGAGAGAGAGAGTAGACTGTTTCAGTTTTACTCTTAGCATGAAGTCATCTTCAGACAGGCAGCTAGCAACTAGTTGACCAACAGCTCGTGGATAGTGAGCAGTCTCCCAGTTAAAGTTTCTCTGTGATTCAGGTTTTAGCGGTCTGTCAGCCTGTTAATGGTAGCCAAGTTAAAATTAACTTTAAATTAATTTTTATAATTGTTATTTTTAGCGAACACTCTCATTTACAGATTCAGCAGGTCCGAAGCAGCATTATCACTCATTTGGAGTCATGTGTCTGGCCACCTCAAAAATTAAACATTGACCAATATTCTTTTAGCTTTGTTTTTGGTCCCTACCAGAAGAGAATTATCTGGCGCTTGCGCAGCTAAAAGCTACACTATGTTCATTAGTTAATCACCAGCTGTGTTTTTCTGCTGTTTGGTGTTGCGCAGGCTTGTGTACAGTGGATTTTTAGAGCTTTTGGTAAAAACGGCTGCCTTCTGTGGCTGAAAATGACACCAAGAGAGCAGTGACAGTGACGCAAAGCTGTAAAGTTGCGGACTGGACAGCGAAACGATGGGCTGAAGGGGCTTCAGATTCAGGTGAGAATTCTCTGAAGGTTCATTACTACGAGAGACCCCTCTGTCTTTGTCACAATGTTTTCACATCACCATTTGGTACATTATTATAGAAATGCATTGAAAGAAAGTTAAAGGGCCTCTCTCATCTGCTGCGGTTCCAAGAAATCACAGCCCACCACTGAAGTGACTGGTTAGATCACAAACAGTCCAGAGGTTCCAGTGCACAGAACTTAGGGATTAACTGCTATGTACAGAATTGACACAAAGTACAATTCTGAAATAAAATGATGCCAAATAAAACAACAACTTATTTTGTTGGCAGAATTCAACAATAAAATTTCAGCGATGTGCTTTACACGCATTATTGAGTATTTGAATAAACTAGAAATACAGCCAGTGCTAACGGTGTGCAGTGTGCTGAAATTAAATGTGAACATATTACTACAAGCTTTCATGTATGAAATGACTGAAAAGGGCACACTGCATGTAGTGCAATTACACACACTCTGCACAGTTGAAAGCCAACCTCACAACCATTGTGCTGTCCTTAACTGGGCTTAATTAGCATAACTAGCAGCAGTGAACAAGAGAAGAGCAAGTGGGCCTTATCACAAAAAAGTAAGGTTCCTGAGACTCTATTGATCTCTGACATGAAGTACTTACAGTTCAATGGATGAACACAAAGCAAAGACAAGGCAGGAACACCTATATTATAACTCGACTAGCTGCTGGAACTAAATAAACAAACTCTCCTGAACAGCATCTCCATGCTCTACATCGGGAGATGGAACATACCACTCTGAGAGGGGTAGGGAGGAACGGTCCAAGTAGTGCAGGCATTTTTAGCATAGCTGATATATCATAATGTGTCATCCCAGACATTTTTGGATAGATTAACCAGGTATGAGTGATATAATTAAGGAGTAATACGTGACAATGTGTCCTGATCAACAAGAACAGTTAATATAATAATACATACCCATAATATACATAATATGACACACCCTACATGATTTGTTATTGACATGAAATTTTTAATTAATCACCTACTTTCCTTTTTCATTATGCAAAATATTAAAGGACACTACAAGCACAGAAACGTCCTACAGCGCAACACTGTTTTTGAAACACACTTGAGGAATCCCCCCGCTTGGTATGGGCCTTACTGTGGCAGATATGTGACTATCAGGATTATACCGCTTCAGCCCTCTGGCCTGGGACACACATTACACTACACAACATAAAATCCAGACAGGGTTACCCACATGCACTCACACACACACACATACACACACACACACACACACACACACACACACACACACACACACACACACACACACACACACACACACACACACACACACACACACACACACACATCAATCTGTATCTTCCCATCCATCTCACTACAGTGTAATCGGCCTTATTTGACCTGAGCTGAGGGGGGTCAACAGGGTGGACAGATGTTTCATGATAATGGTTTATGTGTGTGTGTGTGTGTGTGTGTGTGTGTGTGTGTGTGTGTGTGTGAGGGGATAATGCTAGCAGCCTGCTTTGAGACCTACTCCCACTGTTTTTTTCTCTCTCTTATTTCATGTCTTCCTTTATGGCCCCAGGTCACATCAGTTGCAATTAATCCATCCTTCCTCATCGCTGATCCACTGATCTTACATTAAGGAGAGGGCTTTGTGTGTGTGTATGAGCATGTGCGCTTGTGTGTAAACGCAAGATAGTGCTTAACCCTGATCTCAATCTCTTAGAGCAGCAGGGGGTTCGAAGGGTTACCCTCGAACAATGTGCACACACACAATTGTGCACTCCCGCACACACTCGTACACGCATAAAATATATCCAATAATGCTATGATCCTATTGCAGGACCAACCAATTTCCGACTATCACAATGCCCATAAAAAATCCCAAAGCCAATAACTCTCCCAAGGCTCATAACTCACTCTTAATCGTCTTGTACTTCTGTCGGATCTGACATCACTACGGTCCACAATATGCCTCGCTGGATCTCGAATCTTTCACCTTTCCCGGAGTCTCATCTTCTCTCTCATCCCGCCTTCTTGGCCCCTATTAGAGGAGCACATCCCAAGCCTCTCCCTTTTTCAGCTCTGCTCCCGATGGTATCAGAGGACTGGGGCAGAAAGTGAAGGAAGCGAAACCAAGAGTTTGATGAACCTCAAAGCAAAAAAACTTAAGGAATCCAGCGACACAGTTCTGACACTCAGCCCGTGGATGTCCTATATAATAAGTGTTTTAATGAGTGCCCAGCCTGTTTTTAGCCATGTTTGTTAATTAATCAGTATGCATGCCGTGCCAGCAGATGGCAGTAAGGATAAGGTGCCTCTGGGGAAATGGCTAATAGGGTAATAGGAAGGGGAGGAGAAAGAATGACAGAACAGTCCCCAGATTGCAGACAGGTGACCTCTGTCACAATATGGCAGTCAGGGTGTTGTAGTATATGCTGCTGAACTCACATGGTCATGAAAGGGCAGGATTTGCATGTGTGCGCTTGTGTAAAACAGACACAAGCACATGTAAACAAACACAGGGCAGAAAGACACACATACATGGAATACACACAGATACCACACACCAAGTAGTGTAGTGGGAACTTTTTCTCCTGCTCTCCCCCAGTGGGATCCTTGACTGTACTGGTTTCCAGGGCACTGTAAGGGGAGGGGGGGAGGGATATTATTGCTGCTGTGGGGCCCCATCACACAGATGGACGGGGCCCAGCACATATGCTGACAGAACATTATACGTCTCTCTCCACTTCCCCGTGTAGAGCCCCGCCCGAGTGCACAGGGGCCCCGAGCGGAATATTAATGATCCCAATTCAATTTGTAGGAGCCTAAGCTACTTCCTGGATGAGCAGTGTCGACACTTCTGTGTAATGGATGACGAGCATGCAGGGATTGTGTGTTGTTGACCTAATAATGAGGTAGGAGTAGAAAATAAAAGCTTGGGTAAACTGCTGCCATTGTTGCATTTCCTCCCTTGGATAGAATTTGTGCTGAAAAGAGGAAGAGCTGCCACCTCTCCATTTGACATTTATGGTAGCATGTCTGCACTGGTATGTGCACTGGTTGCTTGTGGGATATAGAAAAGCCTCTGAGTCCCATACAAAAGCTTACACCTTCATATGCCTCCTTGGTTTGTGTGAATGACCAAGCTGCCAGCAATTGACAAGCTTACACAATGCTACAAAATCAGTATGAAAGACATGCAGTAATTGGCTGTTTTGCCACCTGGGTGCAGCAGAAACAAGTTGTAAACACACATATTATCACCTTACGAAGTTGAATACGTTAAGCAAAACTGTGCTCATTTACTCACTTAGCAGACATGTAGGAACATTGGCGTTCATTTCAAGTTGTTTGTGTACACATGATCAATATAAGACCAATATTTACTCTCCTTTCCTCTCTGTTTTGGTCTCCACCAAATATTTGCAAAGCTAGTTTCGAAATTCTATTTCTTTCCCTTTTTTTATTGCATTTTTAACTTCACTTAGATCATTGTTTTGTTTTCTATAGCTGATTACTGTCACGGAGGCTGGTGCCTATCGCAGCATACATTTTGAGGAGGAGTATTTTGAGAACAAGTGAAACACAGGTTTAGGTGGAGAAGGGCAGAGGGTGACAAAGGTTTCATATCATTGCTTAGATAAAGTAAACAGAAGTGAATACGCTTCCAGTATTGTCACACTTTAGCAGATATTAATAATTTTTAATGGAACACAGTTCCAGATCATTTTCATTATGCACTTGATTATTTTATTGTTGTTCTAATGGTCCTTTATTTTTTGTTGTTTACTGCATCTTTGTTCATATATCATGTGCACCATGAAGTATTGGAATGCTTTAAAGACATGATACAAATTGTATTATTTCAGTAGTATGTGCCAATAAATGAGAAGCTGAAAACATGCTATACGAACCAGCATGTAAGAAATTCTTATGTTATGTGACTAAAATATGTATGTGTATTAATTACCTGATAGGTTTCACCATACAGCATATCATTCAGCATCCTGCTGAGGCACATTATTGTTCAGACTGTATAATGAGTGTATAATGTGCTGTATAATAGGTCCATGAGTGCTTAGCTTGAAATAACATTTTTTAAATTATATTTGTACACACAATGGTGTTCTTATAAGCCACTGCGCTCTTTTTCTCTGTGCTGGTGACTTGACTTATGAAGCTCTCTGGCTTAGCGCTCATATTTAAGCCTGCATTTTAGCTGACTGCCTTTCAAAAGCCCAGTTGGAGGGCTGAAAAGCATCTCACCCCCCTTTTTTGTTTGGCTCAGTAGGAATTATTGGGGCAGTTCTCATCAAGACGGTGGTTCACACAAACACAGAAAATAAAGGGTTACCTCTTATGGTGACAACCAGGGAGCAGTTTGGGGAAATACTATTGATCATAGTTTCAGGATTTAAAAAAAAAAAGTCTGAAAATCCTCCCGAACACATAACCAGCTTTCAGTGCCACAGTTGAACTGACACATCTCCCTTTAATACTGCTAAGTGTTGCTCATTGTGGATGGATCCAACAAAACCACAGGAACGATTTCTTTCTAGAATCCATGTTGCAATAAATAAGCAGAACACGTATAAATACATTTAGAGGACAAAGATTATCTAGAATGTAGATTGTCATGTTATCCCGAATTACAGACAGAAAGCTGAGGGAGGAGGGGGCGTTGGGTAGATAACATTTAGCTTATCCCCAAAGTAGAATCTTAGTCTTGGCTAGCCAGCCGGCTCCACTTAATAACAGTTTAGGCTTGGTGTTTCCATGACGACCAATACTTGATTGCTTGCCCTAATCTTCTTTAATGTGGCTTAATGCTATTTGTATCTCTCAACATTCTACTTTAGTGTCTCTCTCTCTCTCTCTCTCTCTCTCTCTCTCTCTCTCTCTCTCAGTCAGCTCTCCATGTTGCAGGGCAGGATGGAGGATGTGATGCAACGTCACAAGGCTCGCAGGAAAGGGGGCATTCCTGCTCGACTTTTGACATTAAGATGGCTCCCAAACATTTAAATGTGCTTTTGGTGTCCAAGTAAAAAAAAAACCTGCACAAAGACATAGCGAAATGATCTCTTTTCCCCCCTCCTCCATCTTTCACATGCTTCACCCATGGCCCATCTATCTCCCTGCACCTCTTGCTTCTTCTGTCTGCCCAGACCTCACAACTCCTACGAGACCCCTGCAGTTCTGTAGTTACAGCTGTTTTCACCCATGTCCACAAAGAGGCCAACAGGACAAAGCCCTCATTGTACCAGGATAAAGCCTTCAAATGTACAGTATCGAGGCGACTTGGAGGAAGTTGGACAAAACTTCCTACTCCTCAGGACAGGATGACAACCTACCCAATATAGCAGATAGTATGATGAGATCAAATTGCTACATGCAATATTTCAGATGTTTTGCAATTAAATACAGACAGCAGCACCTCAAGGTATGATTAAAATGAAATTGAGCCTGCCAATCTTTGCAAGGACCTCAAGGTATGAATGCTGAGATATTAAATCAATACTTATATCTCTGAAAACACCTATCCAATCTCACAGACACCCTCTAGAACTGATGGATATGTACTTTTCATGCAAATCAATATCTTACCTTATTCAGGATACCACATAGAAAAAGAAATCACAATGGCATAATATCTGTAAAAGGCTCTATGACCGAATCCATCATATACATAACTAAACAAGCCAGTACACAATCAGAGATGCATCTTCCATTGCAAATGCCTACGTCAATTTGTCAATTTGGAGGTGGATGGCATCCACATTATTCATATTTTTAAAGCTACTCAAATTCAAAGGTTTTTCACTCTGTGATAAATGAGCCTCCTTCAAGCCGAGTAGGTCTTAGCTCGTTGGTGGTGAAAAATGTTCAATCCACCCACCAGATGCTGATGTAAGGAAATAAATGTATGGATGCACTGACCTTACATCACATAAGCTTTGACCTCTCTAAGTAATTGTAAGACAGAAGAAGACTTGCTTCATTGACTTATGAAGATGTGTCTTAGCTATAAATTAAAAGAAAAAAAAAAAGACACACAATTTATCTCCAAGTATGAAGCATAAGGAAAGCACTGAGCCTTTTCAGTGAGATATGAATTTCCTGAAGCCTTCCAATGACATTTTGACCACATATGCTGCCTCTGTGAATTGCCATATCCGAACCACACAAGAATCAGAATTTTACTTTACTGGTGCAGATGAACATTTTTTTTTAAATCTATTCATCCATTAGCTATGGTTTCCACAAGGCAGTGACAGACATTAACATTTCTGAATTTTAGCATGATCTATGCTTTACTGTACAATGGAAGGTCCACTTATTAGCTTTATCTGAGAGCTTTAATCCAGATCTCAGTCTTCATCAGCCTCACACACCCAAGACCATCATTGGATTGAGACAGGGATGATGATGTCCTCACAATATTTTACCGTATGTCACGATATGACTGAAGTTCCACCCTTGTCCTGTAATGAAACCTACGATGGAGAAGGCCCAAATTCAGTTTATTGTGTTCTGAAAATGACTGTGGAACTGAAATAAAAAGATATATCGCATCATGTTATACAAAAAAACAGTAATTCAAAGTGACAGAGAGTAATGGATTAAACTGGGTTAAATTGGTGCACAATAAGTGTTTGACTCATGTCGTTATTGGCAGCAGCTCCATCAGGCATTTGGACTTGACAACATAACTGGGCAGACTTCATATAGACAGACAGATACTGTATGCACATGCTCAAACCTGCCATATGTTTCATTCACTTGGGCTGTAATCATTTTCATATCAACACAAGATTGAGTTTTCAAGGCACATGACAGTATTGCAACAATGTACCACCCTGAAAACGAAACATCCATCCATCCATCCATCCATTATCTATACCGCCTATCCCTTTCGGGGTTGCGGGGGGCTGGAGCCTATCCCAGCTACAATGGGCGAGAGGCGGGGTACACCCTGAACCGGTCGCCAGCCGATTGCAGGGCAAAACGAAACATCAATAACTGAGAAATTAATTAATCAATGTGAATTTGCTACAGTTGTGTATTTTAAAGATTATACTTCACATAGCATTCTGCTCCTCAATCTGCCCAGTGCCTTAGATAAGAGAAATGTCTTTTTTGAGATTATGGATTTCCCAAAACACTGACACACACACATATCCATTCTTTCTCTTGCGTAGGAAATTCAAAAATTAGGCAAGTAAGCAAGTCTGTACACCATTATGAACATCCAGTATTATGGTGAACTGTGATTATCAGTAGCTAAAAAGATAGTTAGACCCCCTAGACTGTAGACTTGCTCGTGCAAAGTAGGAAAATCTTTGATTTGAAGAAATGTCAGAAGTAAAGTTGAGGACCTCTGAAATTTAGACCATTAATATTCCACATGGAGATTTCATGTTAACATTGTACAGGTAAATAAATATTGCATGTAGAATATCAAGATCTGCCTTTGTTAGCATGACATTTATCACAGGGACTAGCTGTCATGTTGGACTGATGCATGGTGATCTGCTGCACATCAAAGGAAAGTCCAGCTTGCTCTGGATTGGTTGCCTTATTGTAGATCTAGGAAGTGATGCGCGTCATGGATATCAATGTATAGTAACATGCACAGAGACAGAAAGTAAGTGCACGCCCAAAGAGTAGTCAGATGGGTGTTTGTTGCTCAACACACAAACACACACGTTCAGGCAGCACCCCCATCCTCCCCACACACACACACACACACACACACACACACACACACACACACACACACACACACACACACACACACACACACACACACACACACACACACAGTGCAGCTGTGAGCTTGGCAGAAGTGTTAGCCCAGCTGGCTATGTGTGCATCTCAATGGCATACCGGGCTTCTGTTGAAATTATAGATGTGCCAACAGATGTTTGGCAGAGATGTTATGGCTGTGTGACACTGTACACTTACTTGTGTGTGTATGCATGTTTCAACGTGCACTCCTGCATTTGCTTGTGTGTATTTTCCAAATGTTGTGTTTGGTTGTTCTTTGCTATGTGTGTGTGTGTGTGTGTGTGTGTGTGTATATATATATATATAAATATATATAATTTGATTTCACCTCTCCATGAGTTTGAGAGATAGTGCGAGAAGTGTGTGAGAGAAGTATGCGTGTGTGTTTAGCCCTTGGAGATGAATTAGAGGAATTAAGAATTTATGTGAGTGGTTGAACATGAGCAGCCGCTAGTGGTTCTTTTTGCAATATTGATACCGCATTGTAACAGGAAGCAAATGAAGCCTTTGGCAGTATAACATAGAAGAGGGAATAAAATAAAACTAAAAAAAAGGAGAAGGTGATTAGCCGAAAGAAAGAAAGAAAGAAAGAAAGAAAGAAAGAAAGAAAGAAAGAAAGAAAGAAAGAAAGAAAGAAAGAAAGAAAGCAGAGGCGGTGAAAAGAGGTGAGGGAGAGTTTGACAGAAGGATTGAACAAGATGAAAAAGGATGTTTAACTGGCACAAGGGAGTGGAGAGATGAAATCATAATGCAGAGGAAATTAGAGAGGCAAGCTACATTATTTTATTGTGTTTTGTCTGCAGTATGACCTGTAAACCTTTGCTAATGTGCTGGGTTTTTGTTTTTTTTGTTTTTTTCATTCTGTCCTCCTCTCAAAAACACCTTTTTTTTCCAAGATGGTGCTGCATGAGTGGCATCTTAGAGCAGCTCTGATCTAACGTCGGGTGATCCCTTTAGCCATGGCTCCATTGTTTACACTCGGGAACAGCACTGGAAATAAGGAGAAGGAGAAGCGGATGCAGAGCTGGGACGAAGTGCCGTGACATGAAATAACAGTACAAACCATCCATACTGTCTCTTCTAATGGGGAATGTGAGATCTCTCCCCAATAATATGGAAGGGCTAACAGCATTAACCAGACTACAGAGGGAGAACTGGGAGTGTAGTGTTGTGTGCTTCACGGAAATTTGGCTAAATGAAATTGCACCGGACGCGCATGTTTTTTTGAATGGATTTCAACTGCTGAGAGTGGACAGGAGAGCAGTGAGAGGAAAGGTGGGTGCATTGCAATGTTTGTGAACAACAGATGGTGTAATCCAGGGCACATCACTTCAAAGGAGCAGCACTGCACAAGAAACATTGAGCTGCTAGCTGTTAGCATTAGGCCATAGCCTTAACTTCTCACCTGATGAAGACCTTGGAGAGGATCATACTGAACCACTTTTGTCACCTGGTGAGCAGCGAGCAGGACCCCCTACGCATATCAGCCAGGCAGTCATCTGCCTGCTGGACAGATCTTTTTCCCACCTGAGGAGCACTGAGAGCACTGTGAGGGTCCTGTTTTTTGACTTCCCCATTGCTTTCAACACAATCATGCCATCAGTACTCAGTGTGAAGCTGGAAGGAGCTGGAGTAAACTGCTACCTGGCTGCATGGGCCATCAACAACCTCACCAACAGACCACAGTATGTGAGGTTTCACAACTGCATGTCCAGTGTGGTAGTTTGCAGCACAGGGGCTCTGCAGGGGACAGTGCTCTCCCCTTTCCTCCTGGTCCTGTATACATCAGACTTCAGACACAACACTGACAGCTGTCATAACCAGACGTTCTCCAATGATCCCCATGTATCACAGGGGAACAAAATGGGACACAAAGAGATCATCACCAGTTTGTCAAATGGTGTGAACTGAACCACCTGCACATAAATGCCAGCAAGACAAAAGAGCTGTGATAGATTTCCACAGGAAGGTGCCACAGACCACACAGGTGAATATCCAGGACTTGGACATTGAGACTGTGGGGGAGTACAAATACCTTGGTGTTCACATCAATAACATACTGGACCAGATTAATAACACAGATGTCAAAGTTGTCTCCACCTGCTAAGAAGACTGAGGTCTGAGATGTTGAGGAGTATGTAGGACATTTTATTTCTCTGTGGTGGCGTCTTCAATTTTCTGTGCAGTGGTCTGCTGGGGCTGTGGAAGCTCTGAGAGGGACAGAAAAAGACTGTACAAACTGGTCAGGAGAGCTGGCTCTGTCCTGGACTGCCCTCTGGACACCATCGAGGAGGTGGGTGAGAGAGACGTTAGCCAAGCTGATCAATCATTGGCAACCCATCCCACCCCCTGCATGGGATCGTGGGGGCCCTAAACAGCACCTTCAGCAGCAGACTGCTGCATCCACTCTGAAAGAGGGAACGCTATTGTAGGTCATTCAATTCAATTCTAGCACTGTTTAATGGAGCAATGTGTTTACATACTGTTTTTGCACCACGGTGTGATTTTATGTTTCAACACGTTGCCATTACATCCATTCAATATCTTGTGCAATATTACATATTTTCTTCAATATTCCATATTTTTTAAAATCTTTTTCTTATTAAGTACCAATATACATATTTTTGTACATAGTGTTACATATCTGTTTACCTACTGTGCAATAGTAAAAAAACAAAAACAAAACAAAACTGAAACCATGAGCAATTCTCAATCTATGTGCAATTGCAATTTTAATTTTTTTTCCCAGTAGCAATTATTATTTTTTAGTACCCCCCATAGAATATAGGTGTTTTTTTAGTCCCTTCTATGTCTCCTTTTATATTCCTGATAATATTGCTGCTGCCTGTAACACCGTAATTTCCCTTACACAGGATTAATAAAGTGCTGTCTTATCATATAGATTGTCTGTCCAAGCAGCTAATTACGACCTATATTTCTGGGGGGTTTTTGTTACGCAGTGACCTCTAGTGGCCGTAATAATTATGACAGGAACAAAGGAGGAAGTCAGGTGACGTAATATAAAGAGCAAAAAAGGCAGCGTATGGGCGAGGTCAGAATGGATGGATGGGTCAAACAAACACAGGACTTTCATCGAGGAGCCTCTGTTGTTATCCTGTGTGAAATTCAGCCTTGACCTGTTTTAACTTGTGTAACGTACTTAACTAAGTCACATATGCAAGTTAAATGACATATGTTACTTAAGTAACTAATGTACTTATTTTAACCCAAACCACAATCTTTTCCTGAACATAACTAAGTGGTTTCGGTGCCTAAACCTAACCAAACTGCAACCGTTTCACAACATTAAATAGTAGTTAGTGGAAATAATCCAGTTTTATGAGTATTCATGTCTGTTGCTGGTGCTATCCAGAGATTACATACATTGTTTAGGTGGTCACTGGGAAACGGCCGACTCTGTGACTTAGGTATGGGGAGCAGTTTGTTTTTTCTTTTTTTCGTTAAGAGAAAAAGGGTAGCAAAAAGAGGTGAATGTGTATGGGTCAGACATAAATAAAGACTGAGCTATGGCAGGCATTCAGGGAGGGAGTCACTGAAATGCCACGGCAGTAGAAGACTGAAAAAAGGTAAATGCAAGAACCAAGAAACAGCTGCTTCCCATGGGGCAAATCTGATGGCAGCATGCACTATACTCTGGCTTTTAACTTGTAATTATTAAAACCTTTAGTCAGAACAATCATTATAGTACCAGACAACCCACTGGCCTCTCTCCTTATAATCAAATCAGCAGCACACTTTTCACCTCGCTGCTGTCAGTCACTTCCAGCAGTGCCTGACAGAAATGACAGGCACAGTAAAGTGCAGAAGGAGGGGAGGAGAGAAGCCCAGGAAAAAAAAGGGAAGATTTGATAGAACGTAAGGATAAAAGCGCGGGGGTGGGGGGGGACTGTACACTCAAAAGGGAAGGATGGAGAGGTTGGAACAGACGCAGAGAGCATGTGGTGGTGGGGGGGATCGGAAATAACACGAGTGCGAAGGAAGACGAGAGAGTGAGAGAGCAAAGGAGGAGAAGCAACATCTGTAAGTGAAGCTGAAAAAGTGAGTGCTGCTGTGGGAGTTTAAATGAGGTTTACAACACTTTGGAACAAGTGGGAATGTTGAACAGCAGAGGGCTGCAAGGGAATGCAAGAGAAACAGAGAGAGACCATCCAGAACGAGCGAGCCTGACAAAGAATCAGAGAGAGAGAGAGGGTGAACGAGAGGAGCCAAAGGAGATAGACACTATTGCCATAATTAAAGCTGAGGATGAGGTCACTGTCGGGGACATGGTGCGACTTTAATAGCCCAGAGATTTGGCTGGCGTCCCATCGGCCCTTTAACTCTGCATTAAGCTGATTACCCCCACATTTAACCAAAAATCACCGCCCACACTCACTACTCGCCTAATATCACTTTAACTAAAACATTTTTTGGGGTGGGGTGGGGGCTTGAGGGAGAGAAAGAGAGCAAAGGGTGTAGCTTGAAATCCATTTCATCTGTGCATTTTACCACACCAGTCGTAGCTGGGGGCTTTTGTGCATTTTTCAGTAACACTTTTTTTTTATTTGATACTCTATTTATTTGTTTATTTTTTCCAGAGTGCTACGAGTGGACCACTTGAATTACACATATACTGAGCGCACATTGTTTCCTGAGATGACTTGTTGAACCACTCTGTGGAGGGGTTAGATGCACGAGGGTTTAATACCAATAATTGCAGCTTTTGGTGAATGACTCATTGTTTTAATGCAGCGGTGGTTAACATCACAATCATCAAAATTATTCTCTGCTTGTCTGTTTAAAGCTGCAGATGAGTGCAGCTCAAAAGCACACACAGACACACAATGCTCATTGTCTTTCTAATGCCCATCACATCCGCTGGCCTAGGAGAGAACTTGTGACCCCAATCATGTTTATTAATCGAAGCAATTAGGAAATTGAAGTAGTGCTGCAGTGCATTTTCTAAACAACACATCAAATCCACAGTTCAGACATTATAGGATGTATCGAGTGTCTAACACGCTATCAGATTGCCTCAGTGTGCGAGACTGTGTTGAGACAGGTCTCAAACAAAGTTCATTTTCTCCTGATGTGTCTGTCTGAAAAATGCAATTTTAGTGTCAAAATGTTTGGAAAATATGTCATTTATGAAAAATGGGTCCAATATTTACTGCAGTGACTAAAGGCGAAAGAATTTGTGCTCACATTCACTTTAGAGTGCGTAGGAGTAGCTGCTTGTCTCCTAAAGGGCCGGGTCAGTGCCAACACCCATGTGACACAGATACAGGAAATGACTTTAAGTACATTTGATGATCTGATGTGATTTATCGATTAGTCAGATTATACGAAATTAATCACCAAGTAGTTTGATAATTCTTTAAAATTGTAATCCTTTTCATGAGAACAATTTACAGTTTGATACTTTTTTTTGTTAGCCATTCAATGTACATTCACCAATAGGGTCTGCCATTCCCGCACAGGATTCAGATTGCCTGAATGCAGTGCAGAATTACGGTTTCAACTCCTTAATAAAAGCCTCATTGTTCTCTGTTTACTGTGTCAAAGCTTTACAATTCCAACTGCTGTTCCTTGATACTTAAAAATATTAACTTTTACTATGAATCAGTCTTTGTTAGTGTTGGTCACGATTGTTCCACAAAACAAGACGCGGTCATTTTCAGGTTCAGCTTTAAATATTGCAAGTGAGTGATGGAAGAAGGAGCTGCCGCAGTGAGCTGTTGAATGCATTAAAAGTAACGAGTGCCAGGCTGCACACATCCAACTCCTCAGAAAGGTAATGCACTCTTTTTTTTTTTTTACTCTTATTGTGCCCTGATGTTGGATGGAAAACAATTCGTGTGCAGCATGAAATCAGACTGCACCTCAATTTAATATTGACTGACTAAAACAACATGAGTATGTTTGGCAGATACACCAGTTGCCTCTGTTGTATTTCTGACAAAGTAGCTGATCAATGAGTGTTTTCTGTAGCATCACACCACACTTGATGTTATCACAGCAACTACAGGGGTTGCCAAATTGACCAGGACTGAAATCTTAACTATAAGTCATTTTCATGCAAAAATTCTAAACATTTCCTAGTTGTAGCTTCTAAGATGTGATGATTTGCTGATTTTCTTTGTTATATATGACAGTAAATTGCATGTCTGTCTCTCTCTCTCTCTCTCTCTCTGTCTCTCTGTGTGTATCTATATACACACACACACATATATATATATATATATATTTACATATTTACACATCTGTTCAATGCAAACATGGCATTGTGGGATAATTAGCAAAAGGAAGTGTACATGCTATGCACTCTACATTTTTTGTTCCATTGTAGGACATATATAGGACAATATATGGAGCATGTCTTACAATGTTGACAACATGGTGGAGGGAAAATATAGTGCAGTAAGTAGCAAACAGTAGGTTGCGTAGTGATTGCATATTCAGCCTACAACTGCTGCTCAATCATACCAGACAGTTGCTGAGGCATGCTTTATATATAGTCTAAATGGGTGGGGGGTTGAGCTGACCCTGCATGTCACCTGCTTATACATGATTTTGTGCATGTGTGTGCATGATTGTGCAGTTGTGTTGTGACAGAGGCCCTGAGTATGTGGGCATCAGGCTTCCTTCCAGTACCCGACATATCTGGTGTTGCCACTTGGCTGAACCTGCAGAACCATCCCTGGTTAGATGCAAGCCCCTGGTCTCCCTCTCTCTCTCTCTCTCTCTCTCTCTCTCTCTCTCTCTCTTTGCAGCCACAGGATTAACATAGCAGGGTGGAAGCACTTCAGCTAAATCTCCCCTCCCCTGCAGCGCTCGTGCTGCTTGGACTGCTCTGGATCGAAGCTCACCACACAAAGAAGAGTCTTAGCACAAAGTGGTGTGTGAGAAACACATCTGGAGAGCTGGGTCATGAGCCGCTTTCTCAACACGGGGAGTGTGCAACAATGGCAGATCAGCTTTCATGGCGACAGCAGCATATCTGACATGTTGGCAACTTTCTAATAACACTCTCTTCCCCAGTGCCGCCAGGACTGCCATTTTGTCACGGTGGGCCTTACATTTCTGTGGGTTTTTTCAGCTCTTTCAGGTTTAAGTTTGATATTATCACTGTATGTTTTGTTATGTTTCATGTTTTCTAGGATGGTGGTTAATTTTCACCTGCTTTCATCTCCCATGCTTTTTAAATGTAAAATAAAAACATAAAGCATGTCTTGAAATGGCAAATTTGGACTCTTTTCTTGCTTATACAACTAATGAGAAGAAACGTTTATTTATTTTGGACTATTTGAATGAGTTGTGATTGCCATGAGTGATAATAATGCTGCAGTGTACGTCATATCTAAACACACTCCTTGTCTATGTCCCTTTTCTCCGTTTCTTCCTGATCCTTTCATATCTGTCCTGACTTCAAAGCGGTGGGCTGCAGTGTTACCTGATGCTAATAGTCCACATGAAAGAGAATCTGTATGAGGTGTGAGCGTCGGGGACTGATGGAACCTCTTGGGGGGACCCCCATCTATTCTCCGTCAAGGTAGACATTCTATTCCCCAGCTTCTAGTTAGTGGTGACTTCTAAAAGACCTTCAGAGATACTGGGAGAGGTAGCGTGCATACACTGGTGAACTACAGACCTTTTAAACCTGAGCCACAGGAAAGTTAAGGCCAGTTCAAAGGAATTCATGCTGTCTGTGACCTGATCTAATACTTGGATGTGGTTTGTGTTGAGTGAGTTTACAAATATGTAGAAGAGAGCTTTAGTAGTAGAGCCTCGTCCGGTGAACGAGAGCTGCATCACTCCTCTGAGACCATGGGAATATTATAATTCGGTACTACTCTTGCAGTGGTCCACTAGTTAGCCCAGTGATACATCATCCTGCCAGACATATGGGTGTTGAGGGTGAAACCGGCTGCAGACGTACTCTGAGGAGACAGGACCTTATTAGTACGAAGATAACTGCCATGTGCAGGGACTTATCAGACCAAACATATACCGTATGGTCTTACTGGACATTAAGATGTAGAAGCTGGAGTGGCCTTCTCATTATCATACCACAGAGCCAGGGCAGCGTCTTTAACTAAGGTCCACCAGCTGCATTGTGGAAAGATAATATTCATCCCTAGCAGCTTCAAGTGGATCCACTGACACTGTAAGTCTTTAAGGTGTGTTAAGACAAAAACAAAGGGAAGTTTCTCCCTGTGTGATTCACACAAATTTGACTGCAGCACCATTTGATTATCCGCCCTAAACAGCAAACGCTCTGCACCAACTGTACAGACATTAGCTGCAAGCTAGCTAGCAACTGACACACCAAGGATGGCTGTAGGGGCAATGTGCCTGTGTGATTTTGTTCAGCTCAGCGACTGACTGATCCAGTTCTTTTTATTTCCCTCAAGATTCTTCTTCTTTTTTCTTCCAATATCTGTGCATTTATGAAGCAGATTTTATAAAGCCCCAGCATATGCCAATAATAATTTCACTTTAATAACTCTACTACTTTACTCTAATACCAATGTGTCTTTAAGTATTGTATGTGGCAATAATGGGGGGATCATGGTATGTTTTGTGGCGAAGGCCCTTGAAAATTGAATTCCGTGCTTTCTGTCATTTTACATTTAGAAATTTTGACATTAAGTGACTTTACCCAAGACCTGAAAACAGACTTTGATGTGGAGCGCCCCTATAACAAAAACCACATTATTGCAGTGCTTGAGACTTCAGATTATTTTTTTTTCTTGTTGTTGTTTTATCTTAATATTATTTGAATAACTAACTAGCCAAACACTGAAAATACTGCTGCCTCACTGCCAAGGTAGGTGCTGAGGCAGTCTTCAAAAACTGTGTGAAAGCACCTGGAAAAAAGCAGCATGGGCCACCTTGCCATGAAAAAAGCAACCCACCAATCCAGCAAACAAACAAAGAAGGCAGTGTGGTGTTTGAAAAAAGTCTCTAACTGTGGCATTCACAGTCAGGAGGATCTGTTGCTCAGGCTACCAAGGTGACACTGGCGTGCTGGTTGCGATGGAAACCAAGTGCTCATTGACTTTATAGCTGCTGCCATCCTCAGCACAGTGAAAAGTTTTCAGGTGGACTGCAGAAAGAGTGAACGCTGTCTTTATTTGTGAAGTCAACTAGCACCCTGCTGATATAAGTTGGATTTGTTTCCCCACACATTGTCACATGTTTCATTATTTTATCGGTTGGTCATGTCACTGCAGATTCATGTGAGCCAAACATAGTGGGGAAATGTTCTTATCCCAGCTATTTATGTACACTATTATGTACAGCCCAATATCCACAGTGACAATTAAGATTTACGGCTGCTTTTATTCCTCAAAACAAACCTTGCATTTTGATAGTTATTTAGAGTTACAGAGGTCCAGAGCTCAGTGACATTCACCTTCACACCTTGTGTATCAGTGGCTTTTAGCTGCTGCACTTTGAAACGCATCAGGCTACTGTCAAGGTCGCAAATGATGACGACGGGCTGGAAAATGTTTGATTTGAGATCAGTGCAATAACATCTAACCATTCTGAGTGATGTTTCATTCAAGCCAGTGCAGGGCACTTCATGCAGAGAATTCTAACAGTAAGCCATGTTTTAGGATGGGAAAAGGGGGATGAGGCCAAACTTTGTGCAAAGCAGTAAAAAGTTTGTTGTTTTCACAGCTTTCTCCTGCGTAGCTGTGGTTCTGAGGTTTGATTTGATTCTTAAAAGCGCTGTGGCTGCCTAAACCTCCTTTTCATTTGACTCTAGTCATTTGGAACATTTTCTCATTCAAACCGGGGCTTTGATTAAAAACAAAGGGCTGCTTATCTCAAAGGGCTGGGTTTCTTCCCCCAGCCTTTGAAAACAGCTCGCAGCAAATTATGGAAAATAAGTGTACAAAAGCTTCTTGTGCATATGCAGGTCAGCTTGCTTCAAAACGCTGCCCTACAATGTGGCAAACATCAAAGTGCTGTGATGCATGTGGGCACGACAAATAGCACTGATCTGTGTCTATGCTCTGTTTTTGTGTTTCTTTTCCCTCTGCCTCGTTTCCTGGCTTTACTTTAACATCAATCAGTTGCAGATGGAGAAACTAATAATTTCCGACAACTATTGATAGATGGCTAATCTCTAAGGAAAGCGGACCTCTTGCAGGCGGCGTCAATGATACCAGCTTTTTCATGTTCCAAATTAATTCCTGAACGTAATAACTGGAGGCAGTTTGGAGAAAAGGGGATTTCATTTATAATTAACCAACACTCCTTTAGATGATGTCTAAACGACTCAAAGCTTTTGCCTATGAAGTTCTAACCTCTGGACAATCACATGGGGAAAAAAAGGAAACGTGATGAAAATGTGTATGAGTGTTTTCCGAATGTATAATCATCCTACTCCTCCTTTATTTCAATGCTTTGTCTTTTATTCTGTTCTCAGAACTGTGCTGAAAATAAAAGTGCTCTCTCTCCTTGTCATGGTTCTAATCACGAGTTCATGTTATCATTCCATTTCTCATCTGTGGAGGCAATTTATATGGTGTCACACGATTGCACCCCAATTTCAGCTCATTCAAATGTTAGTCTTACAACACGTACTCTCTTGCAAAGGAGCTGTGGAGGAGTGCTCCTAATGGAATTTAAATCAAGCCACGTTCCAAGCCTAATTCAGAATATCAGGAGGATCAGTTTGAGATAATGACAGCCAGCGGTTTCTGTCCACAGTGCTAAGCAGAATTTGTTGCCCTCTGTTAAAATACCTGTTTCTTAGGGCCCAGTTGCTGGAGTTTGGCATTACATTGCATCCAATTGCATCATGTTGAACCTCTTTGAAGTTCCAGTGGCACTTCTTACCCCCTTATTCAGGCTCGGCTTCCACTCCTTTGACCCACATAAAAAGACAATCGCAAAGAAAAAAGCTACAGGAGTACGTGATGCTGTTGCAATGAGTCTGTTGCAGTGTCACACTCAAGAAAGAGCCAATGTCACTCTCTATCAAGCACCTGTTTGTGGGTCTTCTTTGACGGATAAAGCAGAGTTGGTTAATAGTCATGTTCTTAAAGGGCTGGACTCAGATCTGAGACCCTTCCCTCCTCTTATCTGTCAGTTATTAACTCCACACTCACATCAGGATCCACGGGGATTCACTTTAGATGCTGTCTGTCTCGCTCTCTCTGTTGTTCTGTCTTGCTCTCTCTAGTCACTTGTTTATCTTGCTCCATACATCATTTGATCTTTCCTTCTTCCCCTATTGCGCTGCCCTGTCCGTGTATTTAATTTAACAACTTTTCCCTCCAATCGTTTCCCCTTCAGCCAAGTTTTCTGTAAGTCCTTCCCTCCGATTCTGCTCCTTATCCTTCCTCTGTCGCTCCTTCCCTATCGCTCGCTCTGCGCACGTCCTCATGCTGTCTCACTCGGCAGAGCGAGACATTGTGTGCAGACGCTGCCAGTCTCCAAAGAGTGAAGCCGGCTAATGCATAGCAAACACTAACCAGCCAAGCCAGGCATGCATAACACAAAAGGATGGTCTCCCGTTTTTGTGCTGTGGCCAATACACTCAGGCATTAACACCCTCCTTCCCTGCCATACATTCCAATAAGCCCCCGGTAGTTTGTACAGCTCAGGCTGCTGACACACGTATTCACTCAGAACCCAAATTATCGGCTTTCTCGCCAGGCGCTTTAATCACCCACAGGGACCTGTAAGCCAGAGTGAAGGATAGCATGAAAGAAACCTCTGACTCTCTCTCAATATCTCTCTCTATTTCACTGTTATCTTCTATTTGCCCTTAAAGTCATTTCATATTCAATCAGAGGGAACTGAGGAGGCATTTCATGCCGTTGAGCATGCGGGTCATTTGTAAAAGCTAATAGACACTAAGTGAAAAAGAAGTGAGGCCGCTCTGTGAGTTTGCCAACATTTGGTGAGTCCCGGAGCTTACGAATGTGCCCCTGAAGTTGTACAAGTCACTCAGCAGCTCTGTGAGAAAATACATTAGGCTGTTAGGCTAACATTGCTAATACCCTTCGGTGGCTTCAATATTGACAGTTAGCCGAACACTGAATATATCAAAATGCAAACTCAATCTCGAAGTTTCTTCAAACCAAGTTTTCTTGGTATTCCTGCTGATGGCAGGTCAAAACTGGTACAACCTTTGACAAACATTATAAACTCCCACATGAAGTCATCAAACGAATGGCTGCGGTGGAACATAGAAAATACCTGGGCAATGACGACATACTAGAGAGGTATATCATAAAAAGCCTGGTGGCCTATCAATGAAAGAACTGTTATTAGGAAATGTGCAATAACAGGCTGATTTTCAAAGGAAAAAATGGTTTAACTATAACATCAATAATTCACCATAAGAAAAAAAGGAGAGGAAAAAGTAAAAAGCTTCTTGCTATTACAGTCAATGGTCTTATCCGTCATCCTTGAGTACAAGGAGTGCCATTTGTTTCTCCTGTGGCACACAAATGCTTGATCTACTTGAGCTGGCATCCATCACAGCAAGCTGCCAGTCTTAAATAGGCTTTTGCATTATGACAAGGGTAATGCTCACATCCAATGAGAGGTGTTCAACCTAAGACAGGGGCACTCTCAGTGCGATGCATAACACATGTTCACATATGGAGGGATAAAACATAGGCTCGTGGAGGAGTCAACGAAAGTCTGTCATTGGTGACATAGGCGCACTATAAGTGATACAGCAAATTATTCCATTTCAGAGTTGGCGAGAGACAGAAAGAGAGAGAGAGAGAGAGAGAGGGAGAGAGACCTAGAGGCTGTTAAATTGCCCATTTCATTATTGATAAGCATCACAGGCAGAAGTCAGTCTTCCCATTTGATTGACAGCTGAGTCTCAGCCACTGATTTTCCACATGAGAGAGGTAGGCGAGTCAAGCAATGAGGGATGTGATGGTCCAATTTCACTTCAAATGGAGCCATAGGTGCTAGAAGACAGGTAGAGTGAATACATATCAATGTACCTTTCATAATGCAAGTAATTCAAAGTAATGAAAGCTAAATGGCAGATTCTGCTTTGCATAATGCTAAGATGTTTTGGGGGGTGAAATTTATATTGGAGGCAGTGGAACGAAAAACAGATCCAATGCAATCTCAATGGAACCATTCTATTAAGACGCAATCAGATGTAAACCAAAGCATATTAATAAATAATAAAGATAAATAATTACGCTTCTGTGATTTCACTGAACACTTTTATTTCCCGTTTTGCAATTATGAATAGTGTCAGCCTGTAAGTGGTTTTCTTCAAAAGAAAAAGACCTGTTTTCCAGCCCATATGGCGTGAGAATGAATATGAAGTTATTCAAACTCCCACACACAGATGAATACATATTAGCCAGTGAGGAGTAAACATATGAGTATAAACTTAGTTGAGATTTTGTAGCAAAAGTCAAGAGCTTCTGGTTTTCATTGTGGTCTTCAATCATGTATCATCTAATAATGATATTTTCACACAGATATTTCAAGAGGTTATTTAGGCTGTTTGGGCCTACAGGCTATTCATCTGGAGCTTCAATGCACTGGAAAATTGCATATACTGCAAAGTCTCAAATACAAGCTTATATTCAAAGAGTTCAGTGTCTGGTAAGAACAAATAGAAGCCAGTCTCTGATAAAAGCCTGCCAAACTAGACTAAGAGTCTACAGCCAGACTATTGACTTCGAGAGGCTTTATTGAAGCACAGTGAAGCACGATACTAACATTTTCACAATGACAATGCCAAAATGCTGCTGTTTAGCTGGTATAATACCATGTTAACCATCTTAGTGTTGCCTGTTAGCATGCTAACATTTGCCAAAACACAACTGAGGTTGTTGGGAATCCCATTAGTTTTAAAGGTATTTGGTCATAAACCAAAGTATTAGACTAATTAAAGTTTGACCTGATGATGACCGGCAGGGTCAACTGCATTGGATGGATTTTGCCAATCCAGTTTTTCACTCCAAATCACAAATGCTACCTTTGTGATAGCACTCAAGGGAATGTCAGGGGATCATCAGTATCAGCAGGATTCATCCTCTGGTGACCAGGAATGTCTGTATAAAATTCCATTAAACTTGATATAATAGTTGGTGAGATATTTCAGTCTCGAGTCGTGATCCAACCAACCTACATTTCTATCTACAGCATCATGCCACGTGGTTCAATAAGTTGAAGGAGCTGGAATTACCTGTACTCTTCAACATAATGTGTATTTCAACATCACTAATTACATCATAACACACGTTGGCTGACTGTTGAGATTCTCTTTATAACTGAGAAGCTCGTCACTAACTTTTTCAAGTCACCTCTACTTTTCTGGTCTTTTGTTAGGCTACCGTCAGTTTAACTCAACATATGCAACAGATGTTTGGCATTAAAGCTGCCAGGAAATTGGCAACTTCCTACTACTAGTAGGGGTAACTAAAATTTCAGCCAATAAACATTTCTTTTGACAGTTCTGCTTTTCTGTCCATCCAATCAGATCCCTCCATTATCAATATCCCATTGATCCCTCCCTGTCCCATTTCACATCACATTAGAGAAGTGGGGTTATTTTTCATGGGGCCTTTAAAAGGCTGGAATAGGAATGATTATGCCTTTAGCCCAACTGGAAGGCTTTCAATGTGAAAAATCTGTGCAGAAAGTATTTTGTGGATAGTAGCTTAAACACTGAACAGAAACAAATGGCAAAAAGAACAGAGTAGAATTAATTAATGAGTAAAAATTATATTTGCTAAAAAGAGAACTCTAACTTGCACTGATGGAATTAGTGGTAAACATGGAGGAATTGAATTTGCATCAACATCAACAGCATACTGGGAAATGTCTAACTACCACATGAAAAAACGTACTCATAAAAACAGAGAAATGCAGGGCCTGTTTCTGATAGAAGCTTGTGTCCAATTCAAATGAAATAATTTACAGTTTATAGTGAGGCAGTCATGATGAACTCAAGTGAGGCTCTTTTTAAACTACTCCTCATCCACATTTCTTTAGCACCCACTACCAAGACAAGAGCCAAGCAATGGCTTCATTGGACTGCGTCCTCTCTGCCTTTCTTGTCCTGGCATGTTCACAGTGGTGGCCGGGCACCAGGCAGGCTTTATCTGCCTCCATGTGGAGCACACTGCCTCTGGCATAGAAGATCCGCCGGCATGTGTGGACTGCCAAGCCGTTCCTGTAATTTGGTGTAAACACCAGCAAGCTCTGTCAAGGCCGTCGTTTAGTGGATGTCGATGATTACAGATGTGACGAGCATGGCAGGTTTCTCTCCCGAGCCCTGTCCACCTGACCCTGAACCTGACCCACAGCTGCCTCTAACAGTGAGGGATGGGATAACAATGTTTTGGATCTCACTGACCAGGTGAACTATGCCATCAAGCAGGAACTATCTCACTTTAAAGCCAAGTTATCTGAAGAAATTCAAAACCTTTTCAATAATAGATATCAAATAAGTGTTTCCATACTGTCTCTACTTATAAATTCTGCCAAGGCAAACTGGGTGTATAAGCCAGCAAGTCTGCTTATTCAGACAGATGGGTCCACTGAAATTATGGTAATGTGCTTAGTAGTTAATATTAATAAAGAGGGATGAATAAACTGAGAATTGACCATGTAAATTTACACAATAATGTTGACTTGGAACTACATGAAAATTCACTGTAATGTTTCTTTTTTGGTTAGGTTTACAGTAAAAGTAGCTTGTGGGAAAATGTATTAGTGAGAGAACATGCAGGAGACTGCACAACAGGTTGAGATGACCCCACCAGATGTTTCTTGCTTGCTTATCTTTCCCCAAGAGGAAACACTGAAACGCACATCAGAACACAAACACACAGGTAGGAAGTGAGAGACAAGATCAAAAAGTGTGCAGCAGGTAAAGAGATTCACGCTGCCAACATGGAACTTGGAAAAATAAGCTTTATTAGTCTACCATATGCTTTGATTGCACTGCTGAAGTCACCTGGGTGCTGGAATTTAAAATGGTTCACATGACAGAGGTTCAGGAAGAAAAAACTCACTCTGTAATGGCGTGTGTTAGATGTTACATATTCAAGGCAGATCATGTTTTGTGCTTAAGTGCCATTCTTAAAAGGTAAATTACCCATTCATTTGTTTACAGATGTTTTCAATATACGTTTCACATATCTGTATGTTAGTGCATCAGGATGCAATGTTTTATAATCTCACTTTACCAGATCCAAAGTGTAGTGCCCTGTTGTTAGCTCAGGAGTGGCTGGAGAGACATTGTTTTAATGGAACTAAAGTACAGTGGTTCTCACTAATGTATGGAAATGGTTGTCAACAGGCTTTCAGCTGCTGCACCACAATTAGAGCTCTGTCACCAGTCAGCGGATGGCTAGCTTCCCATCGCACTGAATTACAATGCTGTCAAGTGTCTCATATCACTTATGAGGTTGGCAGCACATATCTGTTCCCAAAATATCAGGGCTGGTACTGACACTGAACAGTTAATGCACACTGCATATTCAAAAGTCTGTCATCACTGACTTGCAGTGAGCTGAGTGCATGTCCAGAAATTTGCCTCAGTGTGCAACAAAACCAACTTAGACACAGAGAGCAGAGTAATGTAACTCCCCTCACTGTTTTTTAAAGCATCCGTAAGGATGTCCACATAAAGACTGGCTAACAAGTGTTAGTTTTAATAAAGCCATAACCATAGCTCATTAACAGCAGCGTGAGATTGCTGGCTCCTTCGAAACATGCCTTTTAATGACCCCCGTGGGACAGATCATCTGAATATGCAACAGTGATCTTTTTATGTAGAATAGCACAGTCTCTAGGGCTTACAGTGAATTGGTAACAACCACGCATGCACCTTCAAAACCCTCTCAGCACACATGCACGCATGCACGCGCACAAACACACACACGCATGCATTCACACACACATACACACACAGCATTGCCATGGAACACTTATTGCAAAATTGCTAGACAACTGGATGGCTAACAAAGAAGGGTCTCCATGGAAACAAATCTACTCTGGATTGCCATTTCCTTTAGCAGTAGCTTGTATTTTTGACAATGTTACCCTCGAAGTACATTCTTTGTTCCATTCGAATTCACTTACGCACTGGCTACTATTAATATAAACATAATCATTGGGTACATTACGTTACATTTAGGCCACTTCTTCCATGGCATTATGAATAAGGTGGAAATCAAGGCTCCTAAACATCAGACCTTTGTGTGTTTAATAATAGATGCCAATGACAAGTGTACGCTGGCAGTAGTTACACGATTAGATGCTTCTTTCTCACACATTTACGGAGGTGGACGAATCCAGTGCCACAGTGTAAATACACACACTCGCACTCAAATCTCTCTCTCCCCTCTTTATTCTTCTACCTAGACAAACCTGTTAACTTGTTATAGGGGCCTGCTTGTGCACAGTTCTGACATGAAAGAGTGCTTAATACAACTGTGTGATGCCAGTTTGGCATGCTTTTTTTGGCTTGGCTCCCTCTCCAAAAAACCTTTGGAAAAGAAGTGAAATGGTGCATATCTCCTGTGCACAGAGGTATATAGAGGGAGTACAGACAGCCAACGTGTAGGTGTTAGTGAGTGTTCAACTCGACGTGTATCTCAAAATTCACCACAAAGACTTACTTTAATGCTCCTAGTTCTTATTGATCACCCTTTCTTGTTATGCCAAGGACCAAGGCAAAGAAAGCGGAAAAGCTCGACAGCGAGACGAAGTTACACATTCTCAGAAGAGAACAAAATATGTTGAGGCTGGATGAAGAGAAAGTATTTCACCATCTTTATATAGTTTGCAGTCCATTCAGCTCTCTATTTCAGCACTGCAAATACATTACATCAACTGTGATATCGTAAATGCCAAGGACACATACAGCTCCTGTTGACCTCATGCACAATATGCAGAATATACTGCAAATCAAATCAAAGCACATCTGTCAGAGTCATTAGCAGAAGATATGTCCTCAATGAAAGGCTTTCACATGCTCATGAAAGAATCCTTTCTCCTGCCATGCACTACCTTACAGGTCTGCTGAGGATCGTTCTGCATTAATTTGGACGTGTGTGAAAGAAGAAGGAATGTTGCCAGGGACTCTCACTGACAATTGAGTTGAACTAATTCCGTGAGTGCTTTAGGATAAAGGGAATTTAATTACATAATTGGGTTCTTTTCTTTTTTCACATTAATGGTTAGCATCGGATTGTGATTTGTTTCTTCTGCTCTGCTGTAAAATTGAAGCCTGTAAGAGTTTGTGGTTGTCTATGACAATGTGTTTTTCTGTGCTGTATGTGTATGTAAACAGTGAATTTATTTCATTTTTGGCTGCTGCACGTGAGACAGCCATGACAAACGGTGACAAGGATCCATCTCAGATATCAATCGGTCTGTCCATTTTGCAGATATATGCTAATGATATCCATCTGTGTCTTTGTATGTGTCAGAAAAAGTTCTCGAGATGATTTGGTGAAATCGCAGGTGATTTGGCTGCTTGTTAGTGTCTCATTCTACAATTTCAGAAAGCATAATTAGCATGTCTTATTAGCTTCACTATGTAGATTCAGTTTAAAAGGTGGCCAATAATGATTAGGGTTCATTTGTACCATTGTGCAACCAGTGTGTCTAAAACAATATTCTGAAATCAGACTGCAGGTTTATTTCTTCATCCTTTGTCATTAGAAAACAGCATTTGAATGTGAAAGAGCAACAGAGAATTCAAAATCCATAAAGAACAAAATCTAAAAACATGGCAACTTGTTGAGCAGCATTTGTGAGGCAAATTCTTCACAATATGATGTCCAGGATATTTTATGAAGTGTATCTAACAAATCGTTCTTTTGTCCAAAATGCTGAACAATTATCACAACACAACCAAATAAACACACTTCAAGTTGCACAGATGACTATGCATCTGTTTCCAGGGGACCCAAAAAAGTGTCCAAGTGGCCTTGGGCACGCTGGTTGTTGCCATGATTTTGTAAATTTTGATTTTGAAGTTTGAAGCAAATGCAACATTTCACATTTAATTGCTTAAATTGTATATTGTCACCGTATTAAAGCATAAAGATATGTTTTTTAAAATTAAATAATCTAGAATAAATCATTTTTTTAGCCATGCTAGCGACATTGCTTTGACTTTGAGGATCCCCTGACTTTACCTCTAGGACCACGGTGAGGTTTATATTTGTTGTATTTACTGTATAATTTTGAAAAGTATGCAATTGATTGCCAGAAATTTGGTGTGGTCCCAGGATGAATTGTAATAACTCTGATGATCCTTTTACTTTTCATTAGTTGAAAATTTCAATTTGCCCAATACCTCAGCTGATGACCAAATACCTCCCAGACTAATGAAATTCTTGTCATTCTTAGCTGCAGTTTATTTCTAGTGCTTATTAGCAAATATAAGCAGACCAATAAGCTACATTAACATGGCAAACACAGTAACGCACATTAGCATTGTCATTATTAGGATGTGACTGACCTTAATCCAACCTCACAGTTCCGCTAGCATGGCTGTAGATGCTCAATGTTGTTAAATGCACATGAAATCTAACTGAAGGATATTCCAGTGACTATCCATGCACCACATGCTTATTACAGACTCAAAGAATTAAGTCAACCAATTAATAATCAACTTCCTACTTGTTTAACTTTTAAAGGGACTTGTCTTTAAATGTTGTTTTCCTGCTGTCCCTGTTAACTTTTTTTCCCTTTGGAAAAGATTAATTTCATTATCTCTAATTAGCACCATCTGATAGTGTTGTGATCTGTTTTTAATGAGATCAGCCTCGTTCATGTAACAATCACTTTGCAGAAGTGCTTGAAGGGATAACTGAAGGAAAATACATGGAAAATACATTTAAGGGTAGGAGACATCTTTCTATAAGATGATACAATACATGATTGCAAGATTCTAATCAGGGGTGTAATATTTAAAATTCTGCATTGGCACACACTTGACATCATTGAAACAGCATGAGAAGTGACTGTTAAGATGAGATGGACTTGGTTGTTATTTATCAATATGCATATTGTGGCTAAATCCCTTTAATGTACTGTAAATGTAAAAAAAGCACGTCTAAGTCTCTGCAGTGGTCATTAATTTGGTCTTTTCTGAGCAAATTTGCTAAGCTTTTAATGCCACTTCTATCAGGGCAAAGCTACACATTTGATATTAATGCATGAGTTGAACGAGGAAACAATTTAATCCAGAACCAAAGCGTTTAACGCTCACTAATGTCAAAGCTAATCCAGAAATCCAAAGTTTATCCCAAAACCCACATGTAAGCAATCCTGGTGGTGGTATCCCCATTCCACAGTTGCACACCATGAACACACATATACGATTAAAAGTGAGAGAGGAATTGCGTGCTATAGATATTTAGCTGTAATTCATCTGAATTCACTTTGACTACTTTTAAGTGTATCTAATATTTTAATACTATGTCTCTTAATTGTGTGAATCTGACACAGCATGTAAAAAATAATCTAGATGCCGTTCCATGCACATCTGTTTCTGCTCTGCACCAGATATGTGATTTCATTTTTATTTAGCAAAGCAATTTAGCAACATGAAAGCAAAGATGTAGCAAAACCATGTGTATAATAGAATCACATTCCAAGGGTAATGAAAGTCTAATATCGAGTGCAGTAATATGGAAGTGAAGGTCTTTGTGACATGCCGAAAGGGTTACAGGCCGTGCAGAAACAGGACAATTAAGCAAAAATGCCAACTTAACCTCCTGACAACCAAGTTTGCTTAAAGCAGGGAACAGAGTGGGGAGAAAAAAATAAAGGTCTAGAAAAGAGTGAGAACAGAGCATCCCTGCCACAGTGTGAGCAAAGGCAAAGTCAATATCCTAATGTAAAAGGCAGAGATTGTTCCCTGCTCTTTGCCTCTTCCCCCGCTAAACTTGAAGAGGAAACTGTTTGGAGTGGGATTGAAATAACAAATGTCATTAAATGAGGGTGGGCAACTGCAACTGTTCAGTGAATAGTAGGCCTGCTGCCTGTGGAAGATAAGCAAATGGGAGACTCTGTTTTGAAGACGACTGATGGTCCAGACTGAGCCTGCAGCACGGTCACTGGGGAAACTGTCTTCACTCACTTTGTGCCCAATTGTTTCCCAGTCCCCCCCATTAAATGCCAGAAATGGTTGACATAAATCCACCATTCATAAGCTGATAATGGATACCCATTATACAGTGGGGGTTTTCATTTAAAACACACACAATAAGTTCAGCTTTAGGCCACACCCCTGTCATTCACATGCAAACTACCTCAGGTTTGACACCAATTTGGTGAAGTGCTGAAGTGAAAAACTTTTCCATTAATTTCAGGTTAAATATAGCTTTTACCAAACTTGTGCCCAAAAAAAAAACTGCTGAAATTGTATGTACAAGGAGTAATGACAGTCATTAAAAATGGTAATGTTATTAGAAAAAAAATTAGCCCAGCGCCCGAGATTATAGCCTGCAAATTCTAGTCAGAATATTTTGTACATAAATAACAACAAGGTTAGCCAGAGTATATCATGAAAAATGGCACTAGTACTCTGTTTTCACTGTTTTCCTATATTGTTACCCAATAAGAACATTCCTGTACAGCACCCAGGAATCATTAAAAGGTACTCAGTGACTTCCTCTAAAACACAAAAGTTAGTATTCGCTAATGTCTATTTTTCTTCCCTTTCACTTACATATTTGCTCCAATATAGCTACCTGTATAAATTATAGCATCAAAACATTCTTTGGGGGCTGTAAACTGAAGTGTTAAACATCCATCCATCCATCCATCCATCCATCCATCCATCCATCCATCCATCCATCCATCCATCCATCCATCCATTTTCTATACCACTTATCCCTTTCGGGGTTGCAGGGGGGCTGGAGCCTATCCCAGCCTCAACGGGCGAGAGGCGGGGTACACCCTGAACCGGTCACCAGTCGATCAGACAGACAACCATTCACACTCACACTCACAACTAGGGGCAATTTAGAGTCACCAATTAACCTAATGAGCATGTTTTTGGTCTGTGGGAGGAAGCCGGAGTACCTGGAGAGAACCCACGCATGCACGGGAAGAACATGCAAACTTCACACAGAAAGGCCTTGCCCGGGGATCGAACCGGCAACTTTCTTGCTGTGAGGCACACGCACTACCTGCTTGCCCACCATGCCGCCCGAAGTGTTAAACAGTAAAATTAAAAGTCACTGCAGGCATTGACTAGAAAAGTGCTATATAAATGCAGTCCTGTACCATTACAAAACAGCAGTATTTGTAGCAGTTTAGCCAGAGAGATTTACCCAGGAAATAACAATTTCAGGCCCTAAAACATCAAATTATACAATATCTTACATAAAGGCAAACATTAGAGAAATGTCCAAAATATTAATAGAATCAAATGATTCTTATCAAATTACTTATCTCATGACTGCTCATCTTGTGACCCTTCAGTGGAGGCCCGACCACAAGCTTAAACCACTGAACTGATCTGATCCCTTTAACGGTAAAATGCTGCTTACACATCCATATTACAAATCTAATGTAATAATGTTATGCTATATCAGTCACAGGGGCTTTTTCTGGAATCTGAAAGCAGGACTTTCACTTGGAGCATTTTTACATTGTTGTATTAGTGCTAGTAGTAGAGAATCTCTTCCACTACTCCATTTCTCTGCACATTTTACCAATGGATGAACTTTACATATGTTTTTCTGCTTGCAGAAAGCTGTGGGCCCATTCTGGTGGTTAACGTTTCAATCCCTTTTGAGAAAAAGTATCCAATATTAATCAATGCACTCTGCTGAATTGTTTTATACAAGGATATGTACCTTATTTTGTGATGGTACTATTTTTCACGTGGGTGGTTGGCTGACTCTGCAGTACACAATTTCCAATGCCAATGACCGCTGCCAATGCAGGAGGAAGTGTGACACTCACATATGTGGAGGTCGGGGTGGCGGATCGGAGTGAAACAGGCTGCACTTGGATGGTGGAGGTCGGGGATCACATCCTGTCTCATGTTGTGGATGAGTGTTGGCTCAGTGTTAGCTTCCTAAACTTAATCACAGTATCAGAATTTAACCATATTATAATCAAAATACAGCAGCAGTGAAATTTCAAAGGCATTATCCATGAATGAGATCTGAGGTTGTGCATTGTGTACTTGTGTATTTCTGTGTGTTTAGATACATGAATGTCTTCAAATAGCTCTGTAGAATTGACAACTGCAGTAAAAGTGTGGGAAAAAAATGGGCAACACGACAATAAGACCATCTGCGTGTGTGACACGAGAGATGCGATGCTGTCACTCGTTACGCACACCTGATGTTATTCCATCTTTTCAGTTGTCTCACATTCTATGATTATTTTTGCGCAACGTGTCAACAAATGTATTTCAGTATGGATTGATGATAGATTTGATGGCATTTGTTTTCATCACTTTGAATTTACTTTAATTAGTGAGAAACACCACGACAAAGACAATAGCTCAGAACATTATCCTCCTATTTTCAATTTTTCAAGAGGTAACCATAACCGAACAGGTGACATGAGAAACAACTCGATTCCATTTGACATGGCCATGATTGGTATTTATGACAGGGCTGCATCTTATTATTGTTTTTAGCATTGATTAATCAGTCATTCTTTTTTCATTAATCAATTATTGTTAGTTCATAAAATGTTAATTTAACATTTTAACTGCCTGTTTTGTCGGAGTTAGTACAGTTATGTAAGACATCAAAAAACAATAAAAACAAAACAAACAAACAAACAAACAAACAAACAAACAAAAATAACTGTGCATATTAAATAACTGAAATTAATTAAGTAACTAATGCCTGAATCAGACTACACAATTTTTGGGGTCTTTAAGGATGGTCACTGAGTCAGATCTAGACAAGACAAACAAATAATTTTTGTTGGGGCATCGTGGGTCCTCCCAGATGCTGCACAAAGGTCGTTTAGCTTGTTACAATGCACGAGTATGGAAGCACGACTGTCATTCATGATGACGCTGGTTATTGGTCAACCACGACAAAGCTGTCTCAAAATCAGGCTAGATTTGTGTCGTTACTACAATAGTTTTTTCAACAATGTATGTGACTTGGCAGAGATAAGCTTTGTTGCCTATGCTCAGGCGCAGTAACCCTGACCAACAGTGAACGCGTTATTCAGCCCTGTATTGTCGGACAGAACACTGTACATGGTTTGACATCAGCTGGAGAAAGGTAGGCATGATAGTGAAACAATACATGCAACACTACACAAAACAGACATACACCACGCACAGCTTGTACTTAATAATTATCATGTTGTATGTGAGACAGAAAAGGACCGAATCAAGATACACGTGTCTTCTGGCATGCTGTCAAAATGAACAGAAGGTAAGGAATGATGAGGAGAAGAGCTCGGAATAAGCCAAACGATATGCTTCTCATTCATGACAGTGAATGCTGCATATGTGGTCTAAATTATCATTTAGCTATTACACCAGTATGCGCACACACACACACACACACACACACACACACACACACACACACACACACACACACACACACACAGTCAGCATTTGACAGCCAAGAAATGACATGTTAATTGCAGCCGCTGGTTAAAAGGCCTAACAGCCATTCAGAGTTAAAGGGAGGACTCAACAATGGATGATAGGAATTTGTCTTACTGCCAGAGCTGTCGAGCTAGACAAGGAGGCCCAGCAGCTGCACTGTGTTTCAGTGGATATTTACATTGGTGGAGTTAATGCTTTTAGATTGGCTGGAAAGATGGGGGAAAAAAAACAAAAAAACATAGAGCTATGAGATTGACAGTTTTATAATATATGATTTTTATTTCTGATCAGAGTTTGATGAACGTATCATAAAGTGGGTGGTGGACAGATGTTTTTGGATGTCCATATAGGAATGTAATACAGAATTCTTGCTATAAATGGTGGGTAACAATTTGTTTTTGTAATGACAAAAAAAAAGAAAAAAAGAAATGATTATGTAGATATTAAAAAAAGTCTTCATTTGGAAAAACACAGATTGAAATTCCACTTATTCTAATTGCAGCAATACCAATTTTATGGAAATGAATTGCCATTGGAGTCCAGATTACATTTGTGATAAAAAAAAAAAGTCTTCACATTTTGATACAAATTATGATAATTGAAGAGCATATCCATAATCTTCTGTGTGCATTGCTCTGGGTCCGTGGCTATGCTCCCCATGGCTCTTTCATTTGAATTAATCAGGATAACATTTCCTAGCGTGCTGACGGATCAGGATAACACACACACGCACACACGCGCACACAGAAGACGATAATCTTTTCCTGTAAGACACATTTGGTTTTACTGTTGTGACACAAACAGATTCACTCAAGAGTTTTGTCTGAGTTCCTGGTCAGCTCTGTCTGCATGGCTCATTAGTGAACTGTCATGGCAGGTGTGCTGCTCAAAACAGGGAGGAAGGGCTTAATTAACTCCACCTGCACACAACGGATTCTTCCTGCAGTTGCTGTTTTCTAGTTTGTGGAAATTATTGGTTCATTCACTGTGTACATTTTGCACAATTCATTAATATGAATATTTGTTTCATGTCGTTTTTATTTAGCTAAAATTGAGCATTTTGGGATTCCATAGAGGGCTGACCTACCAAATTGCCATCAGAGCTTTGAGGCTAAAAATACATGTAAAATAAAACAAATTGCCACAAAAAAGACTAGACATAGAACTACAAATACTACTGCATTAAATTAAGTATTGCATGATATAAATAATATATCCTCATATTATATAGAAAATAGTGTAATAACCGTCTTTCTTTGAACCAAGTTTTAACCCACATAGGAAACCCCAAACCAAAAAGCTACTGTTTGACCCATCCTGATTAACAACTGTCTTTTCATTTGTGTAATTGTATCCAGTGTATTCCTCTTATTAGCATTTTCCTCATTCACTGCTACAAGCTTGACCCTCTCACCGGTAATTTATTACTAACTGTGCTGAGGTCTCACAGTGATGACATCATCTAACAGCAGGAGGCAATCTGTCGTGAAGCAGGTCAGTCTGGTAACCAGGGGCGACGGGAGCGTTGATTAAGGCTGGCCATTCTAGATTAATTGCAGGCTGGAGCGCCGGTGGCAGTGGATGTCTCCAGGCACTATGACGGGGTCTTTCCGACTTAACCAGTCAATTTATGCAGTGGGTGAATGGGAGCTTATGTTCCTGCTAGTATTTGTCTCCTATATTAGAGCTGGATGGCATGAGGTGAGTGGGGAGGATGGCGTTATTAGAAATTGATGCCCAGGGGTCTGAGGGTCTCCCTGCACTGACAAGGCTAAGGGCAGAGGACATCAGAGCTGTGAGAAAAATGAGTGGTGGATATGATGAAGATCAAGTGAATGAGCACAAGACAGAGGGTTAAAGGAGCAGAGGACTCGGTGCTGCATGATCAAGAAAAGGACAAAAAACAATTGAGTACATGGACCACAGAATTAAAGGCTGTAACTGCAGGGGTATTGATACGATGCCTCAGTGTTTTAATATTAATATATTACGTCATATCAACACTCAAACAAGCACACTCTAAGATAAGGAAAGAAGGGAGTCTAACAGATGTGACTCAAAGTATTTTGAATTGTTGATATATTGCACTTGGAAGAATTCATTAAAAGTTGGTACAAATGCCTCCCCTAAAGCTGACAGCTCAGTGGAGCAATACAGCGAATGCAATATTCAAACAGCTTTCTTTACTTTGTTACAGATTTGTTTAAAGTAAAAGAAAACAAACCGGGCTTTGTGTGTATGCTTGCATGGTGCATGAAAAAGCGGGAGGGAAAAATAGAGAAGAGGGAAGGGGGATTAGAAGACTCTTTGCCGATCTCTCCATAAGCAACACACACACACACACACACACACACACACACACACACACACACACACACACACACACACACACACACACACATTCTAATAAATGTAAGTGAGAAATGTACAAACCATAATATGGAGCCCATTGATGAATTGATGTAAATTGTAAGTACCACAGGGTCTGACGTAGACCTTCACTTCTAGTGTGCAGAGGTGCTGAACTCACTTTTATATACGTGCCCCATAGTGCCGGTTTCAACCCTAGAGTTTGCAGCTTTGTACTTGGAGTTAAGTGTGTCCTCAAACATTAACACAGGTGGAATATAACCCTGGTTAAATTGTCGTTTACTAATCCAACTAACTGAATGTCCTCTAACAGATCTACCATTTCCATTCACATGAACATGTACATTATCTACATGCAAGACATCAAACAGGATGTATGTTGATTTAAAAAGACTATAGCTTTGTTAATACTTCAGTATGGATGCATACAACTGTGGATTTGCACAATGACAGCAGACACTCACTCGCTAGTATTAATTTCATCCACTTCCTCTGCTGTGTGTCAGTAAATGCCAGTTTCAGTTATACTGGGTGTGTGGCGCGTGTTGGTCAGTGTTGCGAGTGTCGGCTAAATGCAGGGGGATGCTGATGTGAAACTGCAGCGTGGCAAATGCTGGTCTTTCAGCTAGACTGCAGGTTTATTGAAAGCAACCATAGGATGAGCTAATGGTAAAAGCCATGTTCCTTGCAATCACAAACAGCAGCCTGTGTACAGCTAACACCTAAGCAGCTAACTTACTAACTAAAAAATGCTGTTAAATGTTGTTAAAATGTTAAATTGTCCTTCACATTAGCATCAAAATGAATTTGGACTCCTTAAATTGACACCATCAGACCACTAGACCAGGCACTTTCGGCAAAGCCGTATTCTGAGTCATCAGTCAACGTGTGTTTTGAACTAAAATGACATAAAAATTAAAGGTTTTGACTCAACTTGATTGACTGAAATGTTCAATATCTGTTTGCCAAAGAAGACATAAATGTCAGCAGTTTTCAAATTAAATTAGACTGAAACAGCAACAGTTTTCTTTGACTAAGACTTAAATGTCCAAACTTTTACTCAACTTAAACTTGACACAGGACTAAATGAAAAAGGAAATGAATAAATACTGTATGTACATAAAATCTAGAAAACAAGATCGCAACCTCTCATCATGGATATGTGCATCAAATTTCATGGCAATCGATCCAATGGTGGTCAAGGCATTTCGTTAAAAACCAAACATGCCAACAAGCTAGTAAAAGTTCGACTATTCATCCTCTGGGGACCATGACTGTCTGTCCAAAATTTAATGGCCATCCATGCTGTAGTTATAGAGATATCTGAGTCTGGACCATAGACCAACCAACAGGCAACATTGCTATAGAGCGACGCCGCTAGTGTGGCTAAAAAAGGATCCTGACTCTCAACAACTACAGTGACGGAATGCTACTGTAATTTTTCATATTTAAATATCAACGCTTTTCCTGCTATCTATGGTTTGGCTTTCAGATCACAGGAGACAGAAGTATCAAGTTGTCCAGAGGGTGCCAAGAGATTACTAATTGTGCCAAAAAAAAAAAAAGCACAAACAAAGCAGTAATTGTGTCTGCATGGCATTGATCGTTTAATAATGATTTGTAGAGCCAAACTGCACAGCAATCTTCCCTCCTGTGTACTCCAGATTACATGTGATCTTTCCATTCTGGCTACAGGTACTTCATTAGACTGACTGTCAGGAGGTTTGGCGGGAAACATCTCCTGTCTCCTGTTGCTTTGTGCAGTTCTCGACATCTTGATTTTGCAGTCACATCGGGATGTGCTGTGTTGGTGGCCTCGCCGTCAACTCAATGTCCTCAGCAACTTCCATGCTGTTTCTTTGATTTATTAAAAATCTTTTGTTCCAAGAGCCGAAGGGTGATTGTGAGCAGTCTGTCAATTCTATGTCACCATGCAGGAGGGTGTCCATATATGTAATTCTGCTACTCTCTTGGCACAGCCTTTAATGCATGATTGACATGTTCATTCATTAGCTAGCTAGATTTGACAGGATGGAGGCTTGCCAAGAGAGCTGAACTGTTGAGGGGAGAAGTATTTTGTTCAGTGCCAGACGGAAAGTATGTCTGTTGGCAATGACTGTAAGTGGAGCAGAGATACTCCCAAATTTTCTATTTTCACTATCAAATGGTCATCCCCTGTAGCACTGAAAGACGCTTGAAAAAGTTTGTAGTTTCATTCTTAATAAACTGTTGGCAGCTTGAATTCATGTTACAACCACTTCGAAAAAATGTCAAAAAAAAAAAAAATAGTAAAAACGCTTCAAACCGCTCCTGCAGCATAATCCACTTCTCTCTGCTTCCCACCAAGAGTCACCGTTTCATCAAAACATGGTTAAGTACACTGCTTTCATGTTGCCATCCTCAAACCTCCAATGCTTTGATGGAAGCAGGGTTTTATGCCATATTTTGGAAAGATGATGCACACTCACACGGTAAATACATGCAGCACAACTGGTCTGACAGTTTTCTGTGGATGAGAAAAGTTGTGACCCTCAAAGGTCAGCATTGTCTGGAGCTCCGTCCAACATGTCGGCCCTACACCTCCCATAGATGTTCAGATGAGCTGCTCTAGCACTGTGAAGGCCACAGCATGCGATTCATCATTTCCATACTCATCACATCATTCGGTGACCCTGTGCATTCCTAATCTTTCTCCTCTCATGTATTTAGATTTTCCATCTAATCTGCCATCCATCTGTATGTGAAATGGCATAAATAATGCTATTTATTTATTTATATTTGACTTGAATTTTACATTATTTTGCTCCCATAAGACATGTTTCTTTCTCACATGTTTCTTACATGCGCCTCAGCCTCTGATTAAAGGTTTGTCTTGGGCGCTCGTCCAATGGACCACATCAATAGCCTTAAACCAGGACCTCAGTCTACAGAACTACGTAACATCAATGCAGATTACAGTTGAAAACCTTCAGAATACATTCGTCTCTGTTACGCTTTCATACATAATCTACCTTCCCTGGCTACCCCATACGCTCACCCTCACGAGCCCACTCATCATCCATCTTATGATCAATCACATCTAACCGTTTTCTTGACAAGAGCAGTACATGAAAGAAGGATCAAACAGCAGCAACATTGGCCAGTTGATCTGTAGATCCCGAGATACTGTGTGTGTGTGTGTGTGTGTGTGTGTGTGTGTGTGTGTGTGTGTGTGTGTGTGTGTGTGTGTGTGTGTGTGTGTGTGTGTGTGTGTGTGTGTGTGTGAGCTGGGGCTGGAAAATGAAAAGCTTTTGAATGAAGAGGTTGTGAGTGAATCATTACAATGAAGCAGGTGATCTAGGTTTTCTTTTGATGTCTGTTTAATCAGAGCACATAGTTGTCCTATTTTATATCCAGAACTGTGTTATTGTTTTTTTTTGTTTTGTTTTTTTTTCTGTCCATGTTGGGTCTTCATGTCAAGGTAAGTTTGAAACTGAAGCATAAAGGCTCATACTGTGCAGAGAATCCCACTCCAGTCAGTCATGTATTTGCTGTCATTGATACTGAATACAAAGTTAAATTGAAGCAGTCTATCAGCAGCATATCACATTGGAATAAGAGACAAAGAAAAAAAGCTTTTACAATCTGAGGACATGAATTCCAACGGTTTTTAAAACTGGACTGCACCGAAAACGTTTCTATCATTTTTTTTTTCTTTCTCCCGAATTAGCAACCACACTGACTTTGAAAACGGCTATGAATACAGCCAAAGCCACAATTCTCCCACTTGAGAGTTGATAATGCATCATCAAGTGCAGCTCCAGTGTACTTCACTCAGTGTTACTTGATGCTAAAAGCAAGTCGTAATGGCTTTGAGTTATGCATTTTTCCACACATAACTCTCCCTCCCTGAAAACAACTTTGGCAGACAGCGATGAAAAATCCTAACCGGAAACTGAATTACTCAAATGCAGATTCATGGCGGGTCTCCCCCACTCCTCCTCCCTCTCCTCTATTTGCAAAATAACAGTGCCACCCCAGTCCTGCCGAGCGCCAACCGAAATGCAACACCCGAGCTTCCATCAAAAGCACTGCTGACAAATCAGTGAACTTCACAGCCGGGGGAATTTACATGTTGAAAGGCCATAATTTAACTGCCGTTTCTTGGAAATGTCGCTGAACTTGAGCTTGAGGTTGCCTCTTTTCTTTCTCCACTCTTGGTGTGCAATCATTAACCTACCAACAGAACATGAATAAATTACCACCCGCCCACGCTTAAATCATTTCGGAGTTCCTCTACTGAATGCATCAGGAGAGAGCAGGGGAGTGAGCCAGAAAGAGAGGGGGGTATACAGTAAGTAATATAGCAAATGAAAGACATCCAAAGGAGTTGAGACATTCCCTTGAGAAATCTAGTCCACTTAAGAAGAACTGACTTCTGAAAACTTTCTCCAGAGAATCCTACATTAAAAGCTGAGTGCAATCTAAAAACTGCAAATTTGGGTCAGGGTTCTCCGTGCTGTCAATTAAGAGTCATGTAAACTGAGCATTTTCCCCAAACTCATACATTCTGTCAGGCTACAGGCACCCTTTGCTTTTAATTGCTTCAAAGTTGCCAGGCAACGGTTAAAGAGGCTATGCCTGGGCAAGTGATAGCGTGTGCACTCATATTTGGGAGTGACGCAACAGTGGAAAACACAGTTAGCTGTTTCACGCGGCTGCTCGTGCACACATTTGTACCGTATTTATTGCTGTATTGATACGAGATGACCTTACAATGTGTAATTATGTTCTCCATCTGTCTGCAAAGTTGTTCTCAATACCGCTCATTATCGTGCGCTCAGTGAGCATCGTTCTCTCATCATTCTTCTCCCTTAACGGCTTTTACAATCTCTCACTTCTCTAAGCTCGTCTCCCAGCGCGTTCTCACTTTCTCACCATTTTAAGCTACTCTCCCCCCCCACCACCACTCCATCTCATCTTGCCGTCAGCTTTTCTCTCATTCCACTCCCCGCCTCCACTTTCACCCACTCATCCTCTGAATCAGTCTTTCATCCCCTTCTCATTTTCCTCACCCTGCTTTCATGTCTCCCATTTTAGTTTGCCCATCGCTCTTTTCCATCCACTGTTCTTTCCTGCTTTCTGCCTCTCTTGACCTGTGTCTGCCCTCTGTTTCTCCTGTGTTTCAGCTACTTTCCCTTCCCCTTTATTGCAGTACTTTTCCATCTGACTGGCTGTTTTTATCTTTTCCTTTATCCCCAGTCTTTATCACCTTTTCCGTCTTTTAGACTCTCTCCCCTCCCTCTTGTACTTTCCCTCCTATGTTTATTCTCTCATCTCTTGCTTTGTCCTCACCTCTGCGTTTCAGGCTCACTGTTTGTTCTCAGTTCTCTCTGAAACAGTAGCGGAGGCTGTCCGAGCCTCTTACCAACCACAGTAGAAGGCTGCATTAATATTGCATGCCACTGTCCTATCGACCACAGCAATGCCAGGAATACAGAGCCGGCTACAAGACAAGTTAACGGCTAGAGTGGCTGCTCGCACACACAGATGCAAGCGGATACACACACACGTGCATATATAGAGATATGGTAACAGCTACAAAGCCAGATTTGTGGCTTAGGTGGCAATGGTTTAAGGTTGTGTGGTGCACTGAGCCTAAACTCAGGTGGAAAGATGAGGTTTCCTCACCATACCAAGAATGTGAACCATGAAAGAAAGTCAGGAGATATTTTCAGGGAGAGATGGACTCACACTGCGACCCCTAGATATGAACCTGTGATAAAAATGATAATTGAATCAAAGGCTATTAACGCTCCCCAAACCTTAAAGTTAAAGCCCATTGAGTCCATTCTAACCTTGAAACAAAACTGGATCCTTCTGAAAACGTTCCTGATTTTGATGAGAGAATGAGAGAAATACAAGAGCACAGACACGCATGCACGCATGCACGCACCCACACACACACGCACCCACACACACACACACACACACACACACACACACACACACACACACACACACACACACGTAAACTCAGCATGTGCCTGCGCATGCCGGCAGGCTGCCTGGCTTTTTCCATCAGCTGGACCTATCACAGCTTATTATCAGCTCCTTTGAACCGTGGGCTCAGAGCATGATTGCACTCTCAATTAATGCCTGTATGATCTACTTTGACGGAGCGAGTAATGACAAGTGCCTTGCTTGTGTGTGTGTGTGTGTGTGTGTGTGAGAAAGAGAGAGAGAGAGTGCATGTGTACACATGCACGTGTGTGTGTGTGTGTGTGTGTGTGTGTGTGTGTGTGTGTGTGTGTGTGTGTGTGTGTGTGTGTGTATATGTTTTTCTGTGGATTTCTATACTGTCATACATGATCATGTCCTTGTGTGTCTTATTACAGTAGGTATGTGTGTGTATGCTGGTAGTGTGTGTGCAGGGTCTCGTCAGGGGGTAGTGAACCAGTTAAGGCTAAATTGGGATAGACATGTGGCTCTGCATAGAATGTCTTTTCAAAGGCATCCTTTTATCTTTGGCCTCCTTCATAACCAATGGAATCTGCCTGCAGAGCGGCTGTAGAAGTTTTTGATTATTTCACCACACTGTCATCTCTGATGGGCCTGAAGATTAAACCTAGCACCTCTCAAGTTGCTCTATTTATACTAGTCAGAGGGAGATAACATTTGGAAAGTTTTGGGGTTTGAATATTAGGTTAGGCGTGCAGACATAAAAGCTTTTCTCTGAGTGTTTGTGTGCATTCATGTCCACCCAAAAAGATAAAAACCATAGGCCAAAGTTGATTGACACATAGGAAGATGAAAGCGCCGCAGTGCCTGGAAAAAACAGACGGCTCGTCACTGTGCGTGTCTGTGTCTGTGTGTGCATGTTCTTTAAAAAACACAAATACAGATGAAAGGTGCTACGACATGTTTGGCTTCACAAAAACAAACACATAATGAGAACCTTCTTTAACCTGCAAGAAACATATATATATTGTCTGTAAACAACAAGTTTTTTTTTTTTTTTTCCAGGAAATAATATTTTTCAGCCCGTCCTCACCAGAAAAATGACAGTATAGGTTGACTTTACAAGCAAGTTATTATGACCCACATGTACTGCATGTCCACAGAGGAAGTCAGGTAACGTAGTATAAAGAGCAAGAAAGTCATGGTGCATATTGATGCTGATGCAACATATTGACCCCCATATATATTATTTAGATATGAGGCTGTTTTAGCGTTTTTACAGCAATTACACTTGACCGACTAAAACCACACATTTTTCTATCTGCTTTGTGTTGTATCACCAAAACTTAACATAACACGTTCACATTATTGTCGAATCAAACCCATGCCCATATGTACATTCAAAGAGTTTTTGGCCGCTATAATTGTTCCAAATGTCCGTACTGGCTTTGAAGCAATCCCTTCTTAACCCAATTCCACTGTAAGTGCTGAAGGACAAAATTCATAGTCTTTGTTTGTGTAAAAATGTGCCCTGAAGTTAGGCCAAAATGAATATGAGGCCTCAGCAGTCTGAGTCATATTAAGTGGGTATCTTCAAAAGTTCCATACTTTTAATATTATTTTTTGACAGCAGAAAGATGAAAACAGGAGAATGAGAAGTAATAATGCACAAAGAATGTCCTGGCCAAGACATGAGCCATGGATGCTCCTCATGGTTGCATTAACCCGTAAGCTCTCAGGCGTGATTTCATAACCTTCAACTGAATATTTAAAAGCAGTAGTATGGAGATAAGAAACTACGACAGCAACCAATAACTCAATCAATGGACACATGGGCGTGTGGGGATTGTTTTAAGATAGATTTGACATTGTTTGAAACCTCTCTAACAACTCAAAAATGCATTTTCTCATCACCGTGATTCTCATGGCAACTCTCATTAAATGCTATAAGAATTGTATATAACCAGAATCTTGAAGTGATGACATGTTTCTGAAGTCCGCACTGCAGAACGACACTTTAATTCTGTTGTACTTGCCCAGCTGTGAAACATGGCTTAATACAGTCAATGTTATTATGCTCTGTGATTGGTGTTGATAGTACTTTTTACGCTGTGCCAGCCCTCCCAAATCCCACATAAGTCTATTGAATTTCTAACAATTTGTTCTTAAGAGGCCAAACAGAGAAGTGAAACCCTCCGGTGTCTCACCAAAGCCAAACTTCAGTGATACAGGATAACATACTGCTGATTTAATCTGTGAATGACATTTTTGCAAACAATATGACGATATATTTGTTCATGTGTGTTCAATTTGTCAAAAATATGGCAAAAGGAAAGAGTCACCAGTTCAAATCTTTTCTATTTCACCTTTTAATAAGGTTAGAAGAAAAATATGCAACTTTTTTTTAATGATTTGTTGATATTATATTTAACATCAGATCTCTGTCCTCTAAAGCTGTTCTAGTAAATGAGTTAATATCAGACCATATTGTTGATTTATTTTGTCTGACTGAAACCTGGCTGTGTCCTGAAGAGTATGTGAGCCTAAATGAAGCTACTCCTCCGAGCCATATTAATACCCACATTCCTCAAGGCAGCGGCAGAGGAGGTGGAGTTGCAGCCATTTTTGACTCAAGCCTTTTGATCAACCCTAAACCTAAACTCGACTATAACTCATTTGAAAGCCTTGTTCTCACTCTTTCTCATGAGAAATGGAAAACAGTGCAGCCACTTTTATTTGTTGTAGTATACCGCTCTCCTGGTCCTTACTCCGAATTTATAGCTGAGTTCTCGGAGTTTCTATCAAGTTTAGTCCTTGAAGCAGATAAAGTAATTATTGTAGGTGACTTTAATGTACATGTCGACGTTGATAATGACAGCCTTAGCACTGCGTTTATCTCAGTATTAGACTCAGTTGGCTTCCGCCAGAATGTACATGAACCGACTCACTGTTTTAACCACACCCTCGACCTTGTTCTGACATATGGCATTGAAATCGAAGACTTAATAGTCTCCTCACAGAATCCTCTTTTATCAGACCATCATTTAATAACTTTCGAATTCATATTACCAGACTACCAGCCAGTAGGCAAAAATTCTTATACCAGACTCCTGTCTGATAGTGCTGTAGCTAAATTTAAGGATATGATCCCATCAGCATTTAATTCAATGCCATGTCTCAATACAACAGAGGAGTCTTATGCTAACCTTAGTCCCTCCCAGATTGACTACCTGGTTGATAGTGCTACAGGATCGTTGCGTATGACACTTGACTCTGTTGCTCCCCTAAAAAAGAAGAAAATTAAACAGAGGAGGTTAGCTCCATGGTATACTCCTCAAACCCGCAAATTAAAGCAAACTTCACGGAAAATAGAAAGGAAATGGCGTTCTACCAATTTGGAAGAATTTCGGTCCGCCTGGCAAGACAGTCTTAAAATATACAGGAAAGCCCTCCGCAGTGCAAGGGCAGCCTATTACTCTGCACTAATAGAGGAAAATAAGAACAATCCCAGGTTTCTCTTCAGCACTGTAGCCAGGCTGACAGAGAGCCATAATTCTATTGAACCATGTATTCCTTTAGCTCATTGCTATGCAGATGATACAAAGCTATATTTATCAATGAAGCCGGAAGAAACCAGTCAGTTAACTAGACTACAAGCATGTCTTCATGACATAAAGACCTGGATGACCTGCAATTTTCTGATGCTAAACTCGGACAAAACTGAAGTTATAGTAGTAGGCCCTAAACATCTTAGAAAGTCACTTTCTGATGACATAGCAGCTATGGATGGCATTGCGCTGGCCTCCAGCACCACTGTAAAGAATCTGGGAGTCATCTTTGACCAAGACATGTCCTTTCACTCCCATGTTAAACAAATTTCAAGGACTGCCTTTTTTCACCTACATAATATCGCAAAAATCAGGCATATTTTGTCTCAAAATGATGCAGAAAAACTAGTCCATGCATTCGTAACTTCCAGGCTGGATTATTGCAATTCCTTACTATCAGGCTGCCCAAATTCGTTGCTGAATATTCTCCAGTTGCTCCAGAACGCTGCAGCACGTGTTCTGACAAAAACCAGGAAGCGAGATCATATTTCTCCAATACTCGCCACTTTGCACCGGCTCCCTGTAAAGTTTAGAGTAGAGTTTAAAATTCTCCTCCTCACTTACAAAGCCATAAATGGCCAGGCACCTTCTTATCTTAAAGAGCTCATAGTACCTTATTGCCCTACTCGAACACTGCGTTCCCAGAATGCAGGTCTACTTATGGTTCCTAAAGTCTCAAAAAGCAGAACAGGAGTCAGAGCATTTAGCTATCAAGCTCCTCTCCTGTGGAACCATCTTCCAGTCTTTGTCCGGGAGGCAGACACTGTCTCTACATTTAAGAGTAGGCTTAAAACTTTCCTTTTTGATAAAGCTTATAGTTAGGGCTGGCTCAGGCTGGTCCTGGACCAGCCCCTAGTTATGCTGCTATAGGATTAGACTGTCGGGGGACATCCAAAGATACACCGAGCTCCTCTGTCCTTCTGTCCCACTCCATCCGCACGCTTTCATGTCCTACCACGGCGTGTTACTAACTTAGCTCCTTCCCCGGAGTCTCTGTGCTTTGTCATCTTGCAGGTTCCCATGGACAGTGGCTGAATCTCGATTGTGGATTTCAGCTGCGTCTCCTGCCTTGGCCCTGCCTGCATGTCTGTCTCTCTGTCTCTCTCTCTCTCTGACTGCATTTCTGTCTGTCTGTCTGTCTGTCTGTCTGTCTGTCTGTCTGTCTGTCTGTCTGTCTGTCTCACTCACTCTCTCTCTCTTGCTCTTCCTCTCTCACCCAACCGGTCGAGGCAGATGGCCGCCCACCCAGAGTCTGGTTCTGCTCGAGGTTTCTGCCTGTTAAAAGGAAGTTTTTCCTCGCCACTGTCGCCAAGTGCTTGCTCATGGGGGAACTGTTGGTTTCTTTGTAGATAAAAGTGCTTGGTCTGTACCAGCTCTATATGGAAAGTGTCCTGAGACAACTTCTGTTGTGATTTGGCGCTATACAAATAAAATTGAATTGAATTGAATTGAATTGAAACTTTTTACAGTGGGGTCTGATGATCCTTAACAGATGATGCTTTAAATTTATAGCCTCTTTAAAAAAAAATAAAAAAAAATTGAATGAATATTAACATTCAAATACTCCAGCAGGGTCGGTGTCTTGCATGGACAAAGTGAGGATGTTACATGTCTGCACTCAGTTCTGACCCTGGTTGCTCTACTGAGTGTTAAAAACATGAAGTGAATCCTTGTGTAACCTGCTGTCTGCTGGGGCATTGCCAGGCGTTCTGCCACCTTGCGGTTGCCTTCGGTATGGCAGTTGAGTATAATCCACAGTGGATTACCGCTGGGTAATGCTCCCACGATTAAAAAGGATTTTCTCTCTGGGATTTTAATGAATTTTAATGAGAATCTCAGCGGTGTTTGTAGTGTTGACTGCCCTGTGGTCTCTCTGTGAAACCTGGTGTTGTGTATGTGTGTCAATTCAAGTGTGTGTGCGCGTGTGTGTGTGTGTGTGTGTGTGTGTGTGTGTGTGTGTGCGTGTGTGTGTGTGTGTGTGTGAGAGAGAGAGAGAAAGAGAGAGAGAGTGTGTGTGTATTCCTCTCTTTGTGTACCTCCTAATGTCTCTATTTTCCTTTCTGTCGGGTCCTTTATTCACTTCTGTCACTAAGGTGAGGGATGAAGGTGAAAAACTCAATAAAAATGAAATGAGGTTTTGTGGATGAAAAAAAGATGAAACTGACCTAAATCTTTTCTGCATATATTCGAAAATACTCTGATGTAAAACAATTTATATGCAAGTTAATTAAATGTCCTTTTATTTTTTTTGTTCATCATTTTGCAGAATCATTTCACATATTTTCAACTGAGAGTTTGTCCTTTTTTAATAATTGTTTCATCTAAAGCTGACTGAATTCAGACTAAATTATCTAAATTCATTGGCTGTAGGTTGCATTTAATTTGTGCTCACTTGAAAGAAAGCTAAATAGTGACAATGTATTGAAAAACAAACATAAATTAGAGAACATATGATTAATTGTTTTCATTATATCACACGGACGTGGGAAGAGGTGCCCCTGAAAACATCGCTTCATAAATGAAGTTTTAAAACTAAGTTTTCCGACCGACTTACGACATTAGACAGCACACATGTAGTACAGAAGTATTTGTGACAGGATAAAGGTGGTTTGTTTTTCATCTGTTGATTATCAAAAGTTTTATTCCTTTCATTAATGATCCTTCCTGCTAAGTGGTGCGGACTTGCAGCAGGCGGAAGCTTTTCCATCAACAAGGTGTTGAGTCCCACTGAATCAAAATAACCACAGACATCAGGGACTGATCATCCTGTCAGGCAGAGCGTTGGAGCGTTGGAGAGAGTTCAATCAAGCAACACTTCAAAGTCATTTGCACGGTAGGATATGTGATTTGGTTTAAGTTTTTGATTACAAAATAGATGTAATAATGAGAGGTTACTCTACACTTTGGCATCTTATGAATTGAATAAACAGAGAGAATGAGTGACCATGTGGATCAGTGAGAGAGAGTGGAGAGCAGAAGTAAAATAACATTTCGTTGGATCATGCGGCTTAATGGATCTGTAATTCTCTGATTTAGACGTGAGTTGTCTGAGCTACACTGCAGACTATGAGAGGGACAGCTTTCAGTGCATTGACATACTGTACAGTGCAGGCTATAGGCGCTGAAGTTGTAAAATGTTCTACAAATGGTGTAAACTGTTGCTAATAAGTATGAGACGAAAATCGTCCCAGCACTTTAAATTCATGCATAAACCATGAATGTTGTTCAGCGTTTTTTATGAAGTCATTATAGAGAGTTTCTCTCAGCATTCACAAGTGTAATTGCTTTCCAGTGTTTCTCTTTTCCTGCCATTTGCAAAGGAAATACCTGCTCTGAGGCTGCAACCCTGATTCCAAAACAGTTCAGGGACAGCATGTAAAATATAAATAAAGCAGAACGTGATTATTTGCTAATCCTTACTCATACTCAATTGAAAACAGTACAAGGACAATATATTTACCTCATCGACTTCAATAATTTTTGTGAATATCAGCTTATTCTGAATTTGATGCAGCAACATGTTTCAGACAAGTTTGGACAGGAGCAACTAAAGACTGAGAAAGATGTGGAATGCTCCAGAAACACCTGTTTGGAACATTCCACAGGTAAACAGGTCAATTGGTAACAGGTGATCGTATCATGATTGGGTATGAAAGGAGCATCCTGGAAAGGCTCAGTTGTTCACAAGTGAGGATGGAGAGAGGTTCACCACTTTGTGAACACATGATTGTGTAAAGGATGGGCTCAGGAACACTTCCTAAAACTGTTGTCAGTAAACACAGTTTATCTGCAAATGTCTGCACTCTGTTTTATTGATGTTTTACACAGGATCTCAACCTTTTTTTTAACAGGGGTCGGACATTATTTCACCTTAAAAATAAATGGATGGATAGACAACCATCTAAAATGAACAGACTACACTCACTGTCAGACAGAGTTTGATGGCAGGATGAATAATCACCATTCTGATTACTGTCTGACTGATGTGGAACACATGCTTACCAGAGTTTCATTGTTTTGCGGCCAGTTACAATTGTGCCATTCTGGTCACTACTTCTGAAGTGACCTCGCTTTAATCTTTCATTTCCCACTTCACTTTCCTGCGGCGTTCAAAATTTCACCTTGTTGTGCCCTTGACACTTTCTCTCCCCGTGCGTCAATGTGCAAAGACAGGCCGGAAGACCACGACTTTGCCTATTTCTATGTGTCTGTGTTTGTGTGTGTGTGTGTGTGTGTTTGTGCGTGTGTGTGTGTGTGTGTGTGTGTGTGAGCGGGCATTTCCATGTGTTTTTGCATGTTTGTCGCAGTGGGGTGGGACATGGAGGGGGCATGCATCCTGTGTGTGTGTGTGTGTGTGTATGTGTGTGTGTGCATTTGTGTTTGCATGCGTGTGTGTCCCAGACTGGCCCCAGGGTCCTGAGCCATCAAGCTTTATGAGGTATGGCAAGGTGAGAGCAAAACATCTGCTCGCCCAAAGAAAAGCTCTGGTCTGGGACTCATACTGGGTTTGGGCAGTGAGCGCAGACACACACATAGACACGCACACACATATGCATACACACAGGCATACTTACTCACCCACACACATCTCCTGCTGTCAGACTCACACACTGCCAGAATCTTTAAAACACACAGGGCTTCATCTTGATGTTCTGACTACACATGCAACACATGAGCGTACCTATATGTATGAAAGAACACACTTACATTCAAACAGACATGCACACAGAAATGAAAAGAAAACGCACACGCATACACACACAAGCATGCACGCTCCTCCTCAGGCTTTCTTTTCTCTGATCCGCCCTCCTATAGGTCGGCTCTTGTTCTCTCTTATTCCGGCATTTCCCTCATGTCAAGGGCATTGGAACAATCCCCTAGTACCTGCCATCGCCCCCTCCTCCCAACCCCCTTTTCATCCCTCCGCTCCTCTCTTCCCGCCGCCCCTCCTGTCTTCTCAGAACACCCCGGAGAGGAGAACTGCCATGTAAGGTCTAGTGGAGAGAGGATAGACAGAGAGAGCGTTCAGACCGCCTCTGACATCGGAATCACTGAACCTGCCCACATCTATTCTCTCCAACCTTGTCTGTCAGACTGCCTGTCTGTATGTTATATATGTGTGTGTGTGTGTGTGTGTGTGTGTGTGTGTGTGTGTGTGTGTGTGTGTGTGTGTGTGAGAAGAGCAGCTCTGCCTTTTCTTTAACCCCTTTTGTATGCAGGCAAAGTTGGCTGACAAAGTAACTTTTCTTTTCCGTCTCTGGGAAGCTGTGGGGAAGATATGTGCTTTCTTTCTGGTTAGGCATTTTTGGCCCCTGAGTAAATCTTCTGGAGCAGGTTGAGGGTGTCTGGTTCATGGCACATCAGTGAAGCTTCTGGGCTGAAAGGGCTGCAGAAGCTCCACTGACGGAGATACCATATTTTTCTCAATACTGATTTTGAGATCTGTATGACCCTTTGACAAGCCGCGTAACTACAAATTAAAGATAAAAACAAAAACCCAGAATCCTCAAATCACTGAAATTCTGTCCTGACTGAAATAAAGCCGTCTCTTTCGAAATAGAAGGGCCAAAAGGATGTTGTCATTGTTTTGCTCTCTAAAAGCGGCCGCCCTGTTTAGTATGCCTTGTCAAGTATCCCTGAAGAGGTCTGGTTAAATTGCAGTCATTGGTTGAATACCGCTTGATATTTTCTTTTTTTCGCTGCAGCAAGTACAATTCCTGTCTGTCTTCCACTTGGCCTAACTCCCCGTCAACATCATCTGTCTGCTCTGCCTGGCCTGTAATTGTAAAACAATTCAAATAGTCTGAAAGGGTTTAAACAAATGGAAATAATGCCCTTTTTTTTCCGACTTAAATAAATAAAGTGATGTAATTCCATTCTGCATACGAGGAATGTCAGTCAAATTGACAGCATGCATTAAATCAAGCCTATAGGTTTAATCAGCATGTGCCTGTAGGGGACATTGTGGGATCCAATTATGGTGTTATTGATTGGCATGAATTTGAAAAAAATAAAAATAAAAATGAGTTTTGCATGAGTAACTTGTAGTCCTGAACATCAGTTATGCAGTTAGAATAACACTATTCACAAAATGAGATCTGAGATGTGGAAACACAATAACACAGAATCATGAGCACTTTAAAAAGATGATCTAAACCACTTTATTCACAAGTGAAACCAACATATAACAATCAATCACTGCACAGGAAAACTGTGTGCACTAAAACTACGGCAAGTATGATAGGTCAAAGCTTAGAAAATATGATAAAACACATGCACAGGTGATTTATTTGTTTGTTTTAAAGAGTGTATTGTTTACACTTTTGTTAGCTTTGCAGTCTTCTTCTTTCTTGCCTGGAAGGGACCCTCACCTAAAAACAGAATATGATAGTGGTCAAAACCTCCACAGGGTGCCTTTAAAACATGTCTGACTGCTTGAAATTTGACTACTGTGTAACTAGAAAAGGCAGATATCTTGTCTGAACATCTGAATTTCTCTGTATTATGGAAGCAAATTATTATTCCTCCAAAGCGAGGGAAATGACATAGACAGCTCAAATGATTGGGAACAGTGTGTGAATATACAGAGTCAGAAAGCATGAATCTGCATAAAGTATGTATGCAGTGAGTGTTTGAATAACACGGCAGAGAGACTTGGTTTCTCCTCTAACACAATCTGTTAGTCTTGTCTTGAATGAGGTTGGTTTACGTGCAGAAGTGCAGCCAGTCAGCACCCTCATAATGTCACTGAACCAAAACAGACAATTAATATACAGGTAAAATACACAATCAGTTAGTTGAGCAACAGAAAATTATTTGACATATACAGTATACACTCATCAATTGCATGGCCGCTCATTGTCTATTAAGAACATACTCATTTGTGTTTTGCAAGACAGAAATATAAAAGCCTTGATAATTACAACAGCGTCCTTGTGGCTAGGTCTGGTTCCTTATTGTACATCACTGCATTTAGCAAAGCAGGTTCAAGACCTCTGTCGTTCATACATTATTAATAGTAAAATAAATGCCATGCATACCCACACCCTCTCAAATGTATTTTCTATTATCCTCTAGCTACATACATTAGCATATTTAGCAATCCTCTCCCTGAAGAGCTGTTTGTCAGAGAACAACACCATCCAAAGCAGATGAACAACATCTGATCCAGTTCAGGAAAGAATTACTGACGATTGTGAGTGCGATTACTCACTCACTCACATGCAGAACACAGAGAGGAGGAGAAACAGGGGATCTGACATAATGAGAAAGAGAGAGTGGCAATTCAGTAGAAGTGGTGGAAAAAATAAGGAACTCTTGAATGAATGGGCAGCATGACTGTGGAGCGAGAGAGCTCAGCGGCAAATGCAGATTTGCTGTAGTCAAGTAAAGCCAATTTTACTTTTAAAGCCCAGTATCACAAATCACAATTTGTCTCAAGGGGCTCTATCTGCACAGCGTACAACACCCTCTGTCCTCTGACCCTTGATTCAAATGAGGAAAGACTCCTCAAGAAGTGCAACAGGGGAGGGATCCCTTTCCCAGGACGGACAGATGTGCAATAGATGCCATGTGTACAAAATAGATTCAGTATGAACAATCATGACGACAAAATGCAGAAGTAAAACATAAGTGAGGAGGACGGGCGGCTGAGCAGCTTCAGGTGTCAACTAGATAGGATCTGAGCCACACCACCTCCTCTGGATGAGGACAGGCCACACAAACAGAAGAGGACAACACCACAAACAAAAGGGAAAAGCAGACAGACAGAAGGAGGGAGAGCCACAAGATCATACAAAGTAGGGAGAGGAGTGGAGAGGCTGAATCTTCGGGGGGTGAAGATCCAGATCAACGGCTGGATGAGGCACCGACAGGCAGGAGAAAATAAGCAAAAAGCAGCTACTTGTTGGAGAAATTATGCAGAAGTGTGGGTGTGTTTGAGTGTGTGTGATGCATATGTAGTAGCATGAACCACGGGTTTTAACTCTCAAAAATTTGACAAACTGGGATTTGTTTTGTTCCTTTTTTGCAATTGTCTTTTCAACTATTTTTGTACTACCGCTAATGCCACTCTGAATCAAGTGTCTGCCATCAGCACAGTCTAAAGCAATCTGAACAGACACTGGGTTTGACCTAACAAATTAGATACAGCAATCACTGAGGATGGACAGCGCATTAGGCAGCACATGTGCTGCTAGGAGGCACGAAGTGGAGGCTGGGGAGGGAAGGCACATGTGTTGGGGTGACGTCCAGGCAGAGGAGGGATGGGGAAAGAGTGTAAATGGGAGATGCGTGAAAAAAGGGAGATAAGGTGAGTATGAAGATGTCAGCGGGAGAGAGGAAGCGAAAAGATAAAAGAAGAGTAACTTCCACCAAAAGGTGCTTAAATTGCAAACAAGCCAATTGACAAAGTTTTTAGCCCACATCTTGGCAGGCAAGAGTACACAAACAAACACACACACACACACACACACACACACACACACACACACACACACACACACACACACACACACACACACACACACACACACACACACACACACACACTGGCTGGCTGGCTGGCAGAACATCACATTATGGCACCTAGATTATCCAGCAGGCATCTGGTGCGGCAGCTAACACGCTCTAGCAGAGCATGCAGGCTAGGCCATATGTGCGCATGTGTGTGTGCAGTGTGTGTGTGCGCATGCTACCATGCCAGTTTGTGTGCGCTTGGCTGTGCTCTTGCGTTTGTGTTTATGTGTGTGTTGGGTGTCTGTGGGGACAGCTGCTCACTAAATAGTATTATTGTGTCTAATTGGGGATTACCAAGTCAGTGTGTGGTGGTGGAAAGTATTTTGTCTCGGCTGTTGACAGGGCACACATATGCAGATGCACAGGAGCCAGAGCGCAGGGGGAGCTGGATGCAGTTGTGAAGTCATGTGTGGTGAGACTTTCCTTTGAATTAGTGGTAATGCTATTAGTCAATTAACCACTAGAAAATTTACTGTAAGCAACGTGATGTGATGTGATGATGTGATGAGTGTTTTCATTTACTTTGTTTTCACGTTTACAGCATGGGCCAGTGCCACACATCACAGCAGGTAGCCTGAGCTTGTCTGCAGTGTCCATCCTTGCAAATAGACAAAACCCACCAAGAAAGTACATGTCACAGAACACAGAAGGAGCTACTACGCCACAAGGTCAAGGAGTCCCTTTGGAGACTATTTAGACATCTTTGGGTAAGACTTAACATGTTTAACGTCATTCAGGAAAGTACAAATACTGCAATGGAAATATATTTCTTCTCCTTCAAGTCGGTCCTTTTTTTGTTTTTTTTTTGGGGGGGGGGTAACCTGACATGTCTGTGCCTCAGTCATTCTTCAATTTGATTCATATCATGGTGGATGGAGAAAAGGTCACATCTACCTTAATTAGACACTGATTTAATGTGCTACCTGGCGGGCATTGTAAGCGACACAAATCAAACACACCCAAGACGCTGTGTGACCAACAGGTGCATGCTGGGTTTGGCTAAATGCTAAAAGCTGAAAAGCTAACGGTGGATCGTCCAGTGGCAACTTTTATGTTTGCTACGCTGCTTCTGGTGTTTCTGACAATTTCTGTCACAGTTTGACCTGCAGAGCCTCTTTCAGCTCAAAAAGTCAAAACTTCGAGGAGTGTAGTGGGACAGAGCGGTGGACTGGTTATAATGGGACAGAGAGGCTGAGGGGGCTGATTATAATACAAACCCAAAATGACTAAGAAGCTGAACCCAGAACAGATTGTTGAGGACTTTGCACACTGCTCACAGAATGACATTCATACAGGTGGGTACATCCACTGTGTTGCCAAGCAACATAACATTGTGTGTGTGTGTGTGTGTGTGTGTGTGTGTGTGTGTGTGTGTGTGTGTGTGTGTGTGTTACACATATGTAAAAACTGTGCAGCCCTCTTTGCGTTAATATGTGTGTTTGTGGCTGCAGCCACTGTGCAGTGTGTATTGTTCATACCTCTCTGTGCTGTTTGTTTGGTGGTGTTTTATTCTGCTGTTAAAGTGGCAGTTACTTCATGTCTGCTGCCTAATATTGCTTGTTGCAGTCATCACAGTGACCACAGCTCCTTTTAGTTAGCCATTTGTGTTTAATTGTCTGGGTTTTGTCCCCTTTTTTGGTTAATTATAGAGAGGCAACAGAAGAGGCCTGTTGTATATTTATAATTGATAGTCAGTGGTTTGCACAGGCTGCAAAATCTGTTCATAAAAATGGAATTTTTTGTCAGTTTGGACAGCAGGGCTCAGTGGCGTAGTGAGATGTTATTCCACCAGTATTGTTAGACTGACATTCAATGTATTAAATGTATTACTTGAGTGTAATATTTTAGTACTCTGAACGTTACGCATCAAAGAAATGTGAAACAGCAGCATTGGAATTTAAGATTCTTCCATTCAACTGAAGGACACTTTATCTGAAATGTAAATAGTCTTTATTACCAATGCAAGACAGAATCTTTCAGTATGCCTGATGGTGGGACAGTTGAGAAAAATAGTTTACAGTACGAGGATGTGGAAATATATTTCAGAAATAATTGTATGACAATATTAAATATGTTTGGTGCTTTGAAGGCACAACAATTGCATTGCCAATGAAAATTAGGTTAGAAGATAAAACATTTTCCTGATTTAACATGATTCCAGTATAAACCAGGCCCATATCTGGTCTTCTATTCCAGTAAAGATACAGAGATGGAACATTTTGTTGGTTGTCTATCTTACCAGCTTCCTGTCCAGCACTTTAATTGTTAATTCACATAACACTTGGAACTCAACCAATTTCACAAGTCAAAGTCTCTTTACAGGTCTTGGGAGTACTACAGCATCCGTGAAAAAGGCTGTATAAAGCCTTTTGTGGTTCCAGAGGGAGCTGCATGAGGTCTGATAAATTGCCTTAAGTGATGCCACTTGGGTCAATGTCAAAACTCAAAACTCCAAGTTTTAAAAAATTGGGGGGTGTGGAGTAGAAACAAGTGAGCTTACCGGACCTCTGAGCCCACTCCTCACCTCTCTTTGATGCTAGCAGCTCAAAGCTACATAAGCTGCTATCTCTGGTTCTGCTGCGTCCGTTAAGTCTTTTTTATAAACTGTCCATCATGCATTCCACAATTTTACACAAGTGCAATGCTAAATCAGTGTAGTAATCTGAAGAGGCTTGATTTTTGGAGGAGCTACTCGTGACCAGGACAAATAACACTGACGTGAAATGATCGTGGGATGCATTGTAGAGAACAGCTGGACAGTAAGTCCATACCATTATAATGCTATGACCTTATGTCATCCTACAAATTTCTGTAACCATTTTTTGAGCACACACCGTAGGACCTTGTAGTAAATCCCCAAGGCTGAGGATCAGCACCTGTATAATTATTCTATATGCGATTTTGCACACATTTACCACATTATGGCATGCCAATATCAGAATGTCCTTGTCATGTCATAATAATGACACTTTGTGCTTGTTTGTGAAGTAAAGTTGACTTAATTTGATTTTTTTTTTTTTGTCAAATCATCCATGCCTTCTATTTTATTATCTGTCTTTCTGTGTATTTCTGCAAATAGACCACTTGGCATATGCTACTTCTTTAGCAAATATAGTTGAGAATCTCTTGAGACATCCCTTGATTAGTTCATTGTGCAACTCACCATATGTTACCACAGTATTTCAGTTCCTTTGATTCAAGCAAATATATTCTCCATTTCTACTCCAAAAATATATCCCTCTGCATATTACCTCAGTGTCAGTGCTGCTCTACATCTGGCTGTTCTCTCTGAGAAGACTTTTTTTTATAATATCACAGGATAAAAACCTTTCCTGAACATGCAGTCCTTTGCTCAGATACACACATGCACCTGTGTGTGTGCTGGCATATGCAAAAAGCGCGAGCATAAAGACATAAAATCTGATGTGGAAATGCACAGTAGCCCCCCACACACTTTGATCTTCACACCTACTGTCGCCATACACACTTTCCCAACAATTGCTGAGACAAATCGCTGTGGGACCTGCCTCCATGTCTCCAAACAGCCAGTCATACAGTACCTATCCATCTAAGCCTTGACACACAGCGATGTAAAAATAACACGGCAGCACTTAAAAAGGCACTAGGGGAAAGGAGACATGGCAGCCAAAAGCACTTCTGTTTATTTCTAATGGGACACCCACATGAAGCAGGAAGGGGTATTTGTCACAAATCCACGGGGAGAAAACATTTCAATAGACTTGAATTGACTCATTGGCTGCCAAGAACAAAAATATATACTGTTGAAGCTAAATTATTCTTTATAATTATTCTCCACATAAGGCCAAAACAAAACAACCTAGAAAGATAGTCTATTGTTAATCCAATAGGTAGACAATTTGAGAAAAATGCAATTAATCGCCTTCTTGCAGAGTGACAACTATTTGTAGTACCAGCACCTCTGGAGCTCAGTAATTAACACATTATATCTCATTTGTTTCATCTACACAAAGTTTCCCCAAAGACTTCATGCAGACACTGCTCCTGGCAAGGCAATACTGTAGCTCTGCACAATAGTCCTGACCCCCGTTAAACCACTAATTGTTGCTTTTCCACTTTAGTTTTTGTATGGATTAAATACAAGACATACAACCCTGATTCCAAAAAAGTTTGGACGCTGTGTGAAACGTTAATAAGAGAATCAATCATTGACAAACAAACTGTGTTTACTGACAACAGTTTTACAGTGTTCCAGAGCCCACATAGTAATATCCTCTCTAAAATTACGTGTTCACAAAGTGGACCTCGCTCCATCCTCAGCAAGGATGGAGCGAGGTCCACCACAACTGCACCTTTCCAGGACTGAGCCTTTCCAGGATGCTCCTTTCATACCCAATCATGATACGATCACCTGTTACCAATGAACCTGTTTACCTGTGGAATGTTCCAAACAGGTGTTTTTGGAGCATTCCACATCTTTCCCAGTCTACATGCTGTTACCATAAAATTGAGAATAAGTGACATAATACCACAGCGAAAAATCTACTTAATTTCAAGTAAAGGTCTTGCATTAAAAACTGTAATTGTAATCAGTAGAAGTATAGATCTGGAATACAGTGTGTGCATATTTACCTGCATGATTGTATTCAGCATGTGTCTGTGTGTGCAGAGCTCAGTAGAAGCGATGCCATATGGAAACACGACAGAGGCTTTTTGCACCTCTTTGCACCTTCTGGTCTTTCCACTGGCTATATTGCCATAGGGAGGATGGGAAAGGGAAGAGAGTGGCAAGGAAGTCTGGAGAACAAGTAAAGAACTCTAAATGGCGTTGTGAGGCATGCTGTTTGTAAGGACACTGCAAGGACGTGCGATATGTTGATGGTATGTGTGTGTGTGTGTGTGTGTGTGTGTGTGTGTGTGTGTGTGTGTGTGTGTGTGTGTGTGTGTGTGTGTGTGTGTGTGTGTGTGTGTGTGTGTGTGTGTGTGTGTGCATGTGTGCTGGGGGATGGGGGTGTCAAGGAATTCCTGAGCACAGAGGGAAATAAACAAACCCTGATAGACAGACCAATACAAAAGGCTCACGCTGCACATACATCCAGCCACATAATAATCAGGAACAGGCTGTTTGAATGCAGTCTCGGCCTTTGTGACTGTTTTCTCAAACCTCAGTAACACATATTACATGCCGTGTTGTGTAAACAGCTTTTGTTTCACACAGTGAAGCTGGCATGCTAAAAAGCCCTCCGCTAGTGTCTGACAATTTTCTAAATGAAGCTCATTATGTCCTCATTGATTTTTCATATTCCTTCTCATCGGTAAATACCCCCAAGGTGCTCCTCTTACACTCTGCCCTCACGCCCGCCGCTCCACCCAGTCTCCCTCTCCCTGGTACCTGTGCTATCTATCCGTCTATCCATCGTTCTGCCAGTTTTTATCAGCCGCTCCCCGAGCAGCAGCAAACAGCAGAACACTTAAGGGAGCTGAACGGTTTCCAATTAGCAAAACAAATACCTCCGCTCACTCTCACCCTGTCACATAGTGCCTCAGAGAGCCTGGGCGGCCATTACAGACAATTAGAATTTAATAAGCCCAATATGCTCACTGTACTAATGGAGAGGGAGGAAGGGAGGCGAGGAAGGAGGGCGAGAGATGTGCCCTCATCATCCCTCGCTCTCTTTCTCTCTCTCTCCCTCGGTTGCTATATATTTCTTATTGCTCTAAATCCTCATCGTTGTCCTGGCAGCTTGTTCTTATTTGAATAGTGTCTGGGCTTTCTGGGGTAATCTCACTCGCTATACGGCCATCACTCTCTTCTCTGGTGTCTGTAGCTCTCACCAATATCATTTTCTCACCCCCTCTTTTCTTCTCTTGGTCTTTCTTCACACTCACACCTATTTCTCTCTATTCCACCCATCTCACTGTTCCCATTCATTTACCCCATCTTCTCGTTATCTGCCAGTTCTTCCCTCACCCTCCCTCGTTTCTCACCTGTCTTGTCTTACCCCTTCAGTCTGGCTCTGTTGCTCTTGCAGATGTTTTTCTTTTGCTATTTCATCCGATTGTATTTACCCCCCCAACCCACCCCCACCCCAGCACCTTTTCTGCTCTCATTTTACTCTGACACCACATTCTACCTAATTCACTTTCTGACTCTTTGGCCTCTTCTTTCCTCTCTGCTACACTATCACCCCTTTTTCATGCTCTCTTTCATCCTCACTCCACGCTCAACCTACTATATCTCTGCTCGGTCTCTGTGTCTCCTCTCTGTCTCCCTCTCTGTTTCGCCTGTGTAGTGAGGCCCTATGAAATGAGGTGATACAAATGGCATTTTATGGGGTTGTGCAGCACAACCAGGCCGAACACGGCAGGCAATCATAAAAGCCATTGTCTGCTGCGCATGCCACTTTTAATGTGTTCCATTTGATTTAATGCAAGCGATAGGTGAGGCAGGATAGGAGGCGAGGCCTCTGAGGTGAGGATGAGAGGGAGGGGAGAGGTAAAAATGGAGATAAAGAGACAGGGTTAGAGACGGAGAGAGGGGAAGGAGAGAATAAGAGAAAGGCGGGAGAGAGCGGTATCTAGGTCGTAACTGGAGTCCTCACTTCTAGGTTGAAATAATAAGGGACAGCCAGGCTGATATCTAATTTCTAGGGAAGAAATGCCATTTAGAGTGAGAACGAAAATGCATGCCGGGGAGCAAGCCAAGGTAGAAAGAGAGATGAACAGACGGGGGAGAGTGAAATATTAAAAAATAAATGCAATATCCAATGCACAAAGTGATTACATAGCTGGAGGGTGGCAGAGGTGTGAGGATTCTGATGGCTTTTTTGTGCTTATAAAGCCGTTCATTTAAAAGAACAGGCATATTTACATCCAGATGGGGACCTTGTAGATATTTCTTATACCCCCCCCACCCTCACCTCAATCTGAGAGACATACGTGATGAGGGTGATTGCATAAATCCGTCGTTAGTGTAGAAGATTGGATGCATGATTCAAATTTCTGCCACTTTTATTTTTCAAAGTCCATTTCTGTCAGTGTGCTTTTGTAAGGGGGTGGGGAGGTGAGGATTGGGGGCTGCTGTTAGCAGTAGATTACAGTACCTCAGCAGTTCAATTACACTCACTTGGATAAGTAGCTGAAGACTGATGAGTCGTCTCAACATGCTGTATATGCCTCTCGCACAAAGACAGAAATGAGCTTCATCAAACCTCTGTGCTCAATATAGAGTCCTCAACAATGCATCAGACTCATCTGACTGGCCTAAATAAATAGGTTTTGTAAAGCAGGCGCACACCACGCACACACGCACACACAGTCTGTTCGAGTGTTCTTCATTCTTAAGTATTTCTTCCATTTCTTTCATATTGTTTCGTCTTTTTCTCGTGCCATTATCATTATATGGCCATCACCACTGCGGTCAGGGCTGACACTGATGATGTCATAATTCTCTCAATGTTTGGAATTTGCCATACATTTATACACATGACATTTCAGATGTTTTGTATTATGATTCATCCACACACAAAATTTCTTGGATCTAAAATGTTTCTCAGTAACTCATGTTAACAAACTACACACAAAGCTTTTTTCTCCCGATACTGATTGTGACACTTAAACTCAGGATGTCTGCCACTGCCAAGTCTTGGTCCAATACCTGGCATGTAGTGACAAATAACGCAAAAGCATGTCCCATGGATAACTGTGACACTGAAACTTGGTTGATGACGCACTGTGAACTGACCAGGACAAGGAGACTGCTAAATATGATACTTGATTACATTATCAAGATTTGTATTGGCACTGATGTCAAACTTGTGGATCAGATCGGCAGGTCCCTACCTCTTATGCATAAGGAGCAGCTCTCACTAATGCTCTGCAGTGTCACACCAGGAAGGGGTTACTTTCACATATGCAGTGTCGGGTTCAATACCTTGTTGTTTTTTAATTCTGGTCTGGTTGATGTTCACACTGGCTTTTTACATCTAATCAATATTATGTCAGGGTGAAATTGGAAATAGACCGAGTGGACTGGCTTTTCAAAGGTCTCTGCTTGAGCTTTCGCAATGGTCCAAATGAACCATGCCAACCAGGCAAATGCACCAGGGTTTACCTTAACCACACCAATTAGTTTGGGTGTAAAAGCACCCTTTGGGCATTTGCACACCAATAGTTCATTTGCACTGCTCCAAATCAGTTGATTACCCTACACTTGCAGTGACGTGTTTCATGATGAAAAAATGACTGTTTCTGTGAATGGAGTCTGGTGGGTTTGGCAAGAGCGATATAACAGCTATAACACATTATTTTATTTATTTTGTAATGCATAGGTATGGAAATATTTAAAAAAACATGTTTATGTTGAAATAATACACAGTTAAATAGATATTTGAATGGTTCAGATGTGTTTTCTTTGGACAGCTTATTTTGCCAATATTGACAGCCCTACTACAAACCATGTGTGTATGTTCACTTCACACAGCTGTGTCTAGGGCTGGATCAAGAAATTAAAAACAGGAGGAAGGTCCTGTGTTCTGGGCTAGTGCATATTTCTGTGAGAGAAACATGGCTACGCAATTTGGAGCAGTAAAGTTACCAAATGAACTTAAGCATGATATTTATCTTGGCAATATACCAGACAAAATTATACCAGCAGAGTACCAAATGCACTTCAGGGAAACTTCTTGAAAATACTACACTGCTTCACTCCTCAGATGACTTTACATTCCCATATGGGATTAAAATTTGATATATTCTTTCTTGGCAACTGAAGCACACTATCCCAGGAACCTTGGGAACTGCCTTTGTTTTTAAAGCATAACTTCAGTGACAGTCAAAACACATTAGTCATTTTTTAAGTAATTACGACAAGGGGTTCTCAACCTTACTGCTTTTGTATATTATTTGATGGTATAAATAATTATTAAGGCAAGGGAACACAATTTATATCAACATAAAAAAAACAACAAGAAACATGAAATGCATTTAAGCAGTTCTCAGTGCACTGTGTTGTATATACATCAATGAGAACCTAAATTAATGCCTGGTGTCAATGTTATAGAAACTTTTAGAATCAGCACTGATACAGAAACACATTTATCCCAAATGAATGTAAAGCTTAACAATGTTTACAGGAAACCACATCCAGTGTTCATACATTTCATTAACATCTTCGTGGTTACTGATATTTAATGCACTCTTACCACTACCCATTTCTATTCTAGTTAAGACCTTCTGTATATCACCAATACTTGAAGAGTCAGATAAATTATGCAGAAAGTTGTTCTGTAATGCTGCTTGTCAAATGTCTGTAGGCTAGTGGTTGATCTGGCTTGGCTCTTGTGACCACAGTGATGAGTGCTTTTGGCCAAACCTTGTCTCTCAGCCTAATAGCTATATACACCCTGAGAGCAGTCCTGTGATTGTCAATGAGCACTTTAGCTTCCAAGCACCATGAGATAATTAGCTTGCCTTCCCTGCCTGTCAGACTTGGCAAGACCTCCCTGGTTTCTCTTTCTCAATTTTACTATGTTCTTTTTCTGAATGTGCAGAGAAAAGAAACATTTTTGGAATATTTTCTCAAACTTATCTGAATCTGGGATGGTGCACAAAATTGATTATTGTTGTTTAACATTAACATGAGGCTCTTTATTACTGATGTACTGTATCATGTGTGCTTTGGATGTTTCTATTTATTGGGCCCAAGTGTGCTTGAGGAAAACCAACTCCAGTATCTCTAGGAATTAGGTCCATATGGGGTGATTCTGCATCTCAGATTTATGCCCAGTGCAAACATTCAGTGCAAAGGACTTGTAGAGGTAGAAGATAAGAGTGTAGAGGTTAGTGGTGGATGGACATGTTGCCCGTCAGGCTTTCACGCCGAAAGAGGAATTCATGTGGAGTTTGCATTTTTTAAAACTGTATCCACAATGCTTCCCTCACCTGAACCAAGTGCTTCAGTTACCTAACTGCAACCATATCTTAGCCATTGCTTATTTATCATAGTCATGGTCTTTCCCTCACCTTAATCAAACTGTAGTTGCCATGTGCAGATATTGCAGAATGTAAGGAAGTGCTAAAAGTTGCCAGTGACCGCGTTCTTGCGGTGTCTGGTTCTTTGTCTGGTGATGGGGTTTGGAGATGGACACTTGAACACATTACAATCATATTCAAAACATGTAGCCAGTTATTTCTCCCAGAACAGTTTACGAGGGATTTCCACTAATTTTACACATAAAAGTCAGTTTAAAAGTCGTGAGAGATATTTACCTGGCAATGAGGGTGTAATAAAATGAAGGTATTGGGTTGTATTGTGGAAAATGTAGGACTGAGCATTTGTCGAGCTTGACTTACACCAGGGGTGGCAGCAGGTAGTGCATGTACCTCACAGCAAGAAGGTAGCCAGTTCGATCCCTGGGTCAGGCAGGGCCTTTCTCTGTGAAGTTTGCATGTTCTTCCCGTGCATGCGTGGGTTCTTTCCGGGCACTCCGGCTTCCTCCCACAGACCATCCTTGGTGTGAGTGTGAGCATGAATGGTGTATGTCTGTATATGTTGCCCTGCGATTGACTGGCGACCGGTTCTGGGTGTACCCTCCTCTCGCCCGTTGACCCCCCCCCAAAGATTTTCCAAAGATCTATGCATCATACCTCAAATGTTGTTTCACTCACTCTCGGACTGATAAAACAAAACTGTCTAATTAGCAAAGTTTAATTTCACCACCTCTATCTTATCTTTGATGTGTGTCTTGGAAGTAAGCTTGTGTAATTCTGTGCTACAGAAACAGTGTGGCAGAGACTGAGAAGTAATTGAATGATTTAGTCAGTGGTGAAATAACAGTTCAGCATTCAAAGATCTTCTTAGCTGCTGATGTGAGCTATTTTCCCTTCTCACACCTCCCTCCCTCCCCACCTTAATCACCGGATGTAAATCAAACAGAAAAAGAAAGCAGTAATTTAAAAGTGCTTGACGAGTTTGAGTCCCCATGGGAACTTAATAAGTTAAAGTGTCTTGCTGTGATGAGAGTGTAAAAGTGGATTAATCCCTTTTTTAAAGGATTGTGACATAAAAACCTAAACATGGACACAGGTGATTAATGGAGTAGGAAATAAAGGAGTGCTGTTTATTCACAATGTAAACCAGAGTTAGCCAACTCAAACACACATACTGTCCGCACACTCATCGCAGTAATTACCATGCCTGAGGTGCGACCTCACCCAGGTGTTCGTCAATAAGTTGTATGTCTCAGTGTGTTCAATATGGTTAGAATTTCTGGGCGCCTAATGGGACTGATTTATAGGGATGGGGTTTCATAATTATGTCCAAGGCCATATTTTCTACTGCACCTCTGATTGAACAGAACTTGGCAACTCTCAGGTGCTTGTCGGCCAATGTATTGACAAACAGAAATGACTTTCATACTACTCAACTCATATTTTTGAAGTGACAAGATTTACAAAGCCATGCGCCAGGTAGGGTTCATCTATCCAACAATGAAAATATATATTTAAAGTAGTGCTGTCAAAAATATCGCGTTATTAACTCGTTAACGCAAATCAATTTTAACATAGTCTTTTTTTTATCGCGAGATTAACGTTCTTTGTGACCCAGTGAACTTGGAGTTTTTTATGAGCTGTGGCCACTGCTAGTAACGTAAGAAAAACTACAGGATCCGATTGTAAACCGGAAACAAAACAATAGGCAAGCCCCATGCATGTGTTTGGTCTCGCCTGCTCGCTAGCTGTAAAAAAGTAGGCTACCGGTTTGTGTGGATGTCAAGTGCGAAACGCCGAATTGGATGCGAACAAGATTCTGAATGAAAAGTTTAGGTTCAAATAGTTCTCAGATGGGTCGACTGACAAGACCAAAGTTATCTGTGTGTATTGTTGGTGTGAACTGAGTTATCACCGTAGCACATCCAGTCTGAAATATCACTTGATGGCCAAACACACGGTGAATGCGAATTCTCCGCCGCCTCATTGTCAAAACCATGCAGGTGACAATGGATGACTTTCGACAGAGGCGTATGGATACTGCAACTAAGAACAAGCTTACTGCAGCCATAGCTAAGTAATGTTCATTCTTTCTGGAGAGAAATAAGAGGATGGGTTGATAAACCTCTGGTGAATAAATAGAAGAGCATCATAGTCTGACTGCTTGTATGTTCAAAGGAAACTTAAGAAAGGAAAGTTTAAGCCATGGTTTAACTGCACTATAGGCTGAGTCCTAGTTTACAATGATGTGCACTTTGTAACTTTATCTTGTATCACCCTGTTTTGATCCCTTAGAAAGGGTTGTTGAAGGGGCTTTTTTTTAAGTATTTATTTTTTGTCATCTGTTTACTGACAGTGTTAAATTGTGTGATATTTAGCTTCAAATGTGAATGACTGCTCAAAGTGAGAATGTTAGTGTGAAATAACACTGCATGTTGTTTTTAATAAAAAAATAATTGCACAAAGCAAGCCTATCCACTTTTCCATGTTGATGAGTATTAAAATGATAATTAATGGGACATTTAGAATAGATAAAAATGTGCGACTAATTTGCGATTAATCGCGAGTTAACTATGACATTCATGAGATTAATCGCGATTAAATATTTTAATTGATTGACAGCACTAATTTAAAGTATTGTTTGCTAATGCTTTGCTCAGTGATTAGACTAGTTATTAAGAAAGCACAATCTGATCCATGAGCCTCAATACTGACCTCATGAAGCCAATCAGCTTCTGGCCAAATGTGACCCATTAACTTTAAATACAGAGTCCTGTTATGCTTTATTCATTTGCTTATTGTGAACAACACACACTCTGTATGTAAGGTCTATATTTGTACACAATACCAGTAATGTTGTGGCACAAACTGTGTATTAGTTGCAGTGGACAAGTTGAACATGACATTGTGTCTGCTCTCTGGTCAGTATAGACTTGTGCTTGTGGTTCTGTGAGACTGTACTTATGCACTGTTGTGCTTTGAGATAAATTCTAATGTCAGCATGCTAACATGCTTACAATGACAATGCTGATGTTTAGGAGCTGTAATATTTAACATTTTCACCAATTTAATATAGCATCTTAACATTTGATAATCGCTAAACACAAGGTACAGGTGAGGTTGATGGGAATATCACTAGTTTTGCAAGTATTTGTTCGTAAACCAAAGAATTGGACAAATTGAAATTTTGCCCTGAAAATGATGCTAGAGTGACAGGTCTCATTACTTCCTGAGGAGGACATCAATGTCCGTTCGTATAGCAATGCAGCCAATATACAGCCAGAGTTTTGAGACGTTTGGCTCAAACCGACAACCGACATCAAAAAAGTCATTCAGACACATTATCCTGGAAACATGAATGACTGTAAAACATTTTGAACAAATCCATTAAAGAGTTGTGGAGATATTTCAATCTGGACCAAGGCGGTAGCACATGTTGAGATATTTCACTGGATAAGTTCAAAGTTTTGACCTGCTTGTGGCACTAAATGAAAAGTCAGGGGCTCATCAGAGCCACTCTGGGGACTTTGAATGTCTGCATGCACTTGCCTGACAATCCATCCAACAGCTGTTAAGGTATTTTAGCGTGGTCCAACACTGCCATGCTGGCAGCATGGCTAAACATTTAACTGTGGTTGGTGCATTAAACAACAGAATGTCATGAACTCTCTGGAACAATATCATTAAAATATGCACAAGCCTACAAAGCCTGGTGGTCTGGTAGTGTGATTGTAACATATTCTTTCCATCATAACTAACAAAATCAGCACTGGTACATACTCGTTCTTAGCGGACACACTTAGTTTGATATCAGAATGTGTAAGTGGGGAGAAAAAGTTGGATCAATGCCTTCATAGTTTGTGGAGGTGTGAGGCTGTTGCACATTACACTGTATGTACAGCTATTTTTTTGTGTGTGTGTTCTGTCTCACAGCTCTATTGCGGTATGTCTGGAGTTGAACTTGCCCCTACAGGCCTTCATACATATCCTTCCACGAGCCTGATGAGCTCTTCTCGGGTTTTCCACTGTCCCCTTCTGAAGAGGAAAAACACACCATGAGCATCCACCCCCCTGTGAAAGGAAGATAAAGCATGACTGCTACCTCAGCTCAACTTCTGAGTTTGGAGAGAAGTTTGAAAAATTGGCACAATTTCAATGGACAGAAGCTCTGGAGTCTGCTTTTAGGAGTTCTATAAATTCTCTTAAAAGAATATTTGCTCCAAAGCCAAGGAAAGGCTTTGCAAAGACGACATTTTCCTTACAGCAGTTGCACCATTTCCTTTCAATGGTCACTTGTTCTCCTTATCTCGTCTGAATGGCTGAATGAGCCACAGTTCACATTGTTGCAGCTTTTAGGCACAGTTTGACATTTTCCTTCATTCTAATGATTCATTTATGTGGAAGCTGAAACAATGTGTCAAGCGAATAAACATCTGTGCCTGTGATGCACAATTGTCAAAAAGCCAGAATAGCTACATTAAACGGTGATCTCAAATGCACGAATTTACACTGTTGTCCTGTTCTTCAAAGCAAGAAAATCAACATTACTGAACTATTCGCTATGATCACTGTTTACAAAGCCAGCAGAAGATGAAAGTGACTTGTGTTCATAAGTGATAGGAATGAAAGGAGAAATACGATGGATAGAGGAGGAGATAAACAAGCTTTTTCTTAGAGAGAAAATACGAAAACACAAAACAGAAGGGAAAAAAAGAAAGAATCAGAGTAGACAGGGACATACTTTGACTCACTGCAGAAATGCACCACCAGCCCCATCACCCCGTTCTTAAATCATCCCTGTAATCACTTTGAACATATTAAATTTGGATTAACAACAATATCTGAATTACAATACTAGCTGCCAAGGAAATTATTTTCACCTCACTAATGAAATTCATGAAATGATGCCTGCCGCGATTCCCACCTCAACCTAGACTCACTCACTTTCACACTCACACAAATGTACATGTGATCCCAAAGGGGTTGATTAGGAGGTAATAATGGAGGTGCTGACATGCCATTCATCACTGTATGAAATGCATTGTTTACCTGCAGTTTCTATGATTAAATATGGAAATGCAGTAGTATCATCTTTGGTGTAAATAGATAAACCTATTTGTCATGTCTAGGCTACAGAATTTCAGCTGGAAATACAAGCTAGGCAGACCACATGGGAACCACTGCAATGACATACTGTTAAAAGGAGGGAAATATGTCCTGTATGAAGTCAAAGGCTTTTGAGGTAACTACAGCAACAGAGGCGAGAGTTAGTGTGTGTGCCAGCGAGAGAGTGCGTGTCAGATGTACATGCAAAGAAAGTATCAAGAATTCAAATCCTTTCAATACAAGGCACTCAAGCATAATCCACATTAAATCACATATATTCATACAAATGTAATAAAATTTAATTGAATGAGTCCACAGTGGTGCCTCTCTCTCTTCCTCTCTCCACCAGATGAGCCCTCGCTTGGCTACCTCGTACTGTGATGTGCTGAATTATTTCATGAATCGCCGGCTTCTCTACAGAGCGGAGCATTCACTGTAATGTTGTGAGATGTTAGGACACCTCTCCTTGTGCACTTTTCTCCTCCAGTCTCAGTAAGGCCCTGCAGGCCTATGCCATGATCGAATGAGACAGCGTGTCTGTAGATGTGTGGCTGCGTGCGCACACACGCGCTTGCCGTCATGGAATAAGTAAGTATGTGTGCATATTTATCAGATCATATTAGTGTTTTTCATGCTGGGAATGGGTGTGTTTATATGTAAATACACATTCACGTCTGCCATGTGTGACTTATATATGTGTACTTGTGTGTGGGTGTCCGATTGTGGCATGACGATAATCCCTGTGCATTCGCCAGCCAGCTCCAGTCATGGCCAGTTACAAGGGACTCTCCCTGATGCCGGTACCCCAACAGAGGAAACCTAAATCAAGCTGACATGCTCCTGGCACACCCTGCAGCAGCACCAAATTGTTCCTGACAGTATCAAATGCATCCCATTGAGTGTTCGACAGAAGTCCAGTTGCACTGACCTCCTCCTCTAGTGCATTATATTGGAAAGAGAAAGAATTATTATTGAAATGCGTTTGGTGCAAAGTGTTATTATTTCTCATTTCCTCCATGTCAAAAGTGAGATCACAGTGTTGCTGTTTGACTGAAATACACCCAAATGAACCAAGTTTAATGGACACAGGTGAATGGAAGTTGAACGCAAATGGTAGTTGTAGAAACACATTTTAATTAAAAAGTCAAATGTTTAGGTCTGAACAAGGAAAACAACTTTTTGTACGCTCTTGAGGAAATGGCGGTGGTTTGATTTCCTTTGTTGGGCCAGCATACTTCAGTGAAGGGGCTGTGGCTCAGGACGTAGACCCTTCATCCACTTATTAGGTCGGTCCCCGGCCTCGGCAGTCTACGTGTCAAAATGTTCTTGAGCAACATTCTGAACCCTGAATTGCTCCTGATGCTGTGTGACTGGTTAACGCTCATAATGATCAGGTGGCCTAGGTACCATTGTATGAATGTATGTGTGAGTGGGTGGATGCAGATTTGTGTGTAAAAGTGCTTTGAGTGCTTAGAAAAGCGCGATACAAATACAGTCCATTTACCATTTAAAGACACCGAAATGAATCAAATTTTTAGAGGTATTTCAGCTGATAATGGCTCCTTGGATTTTCTAATTAATTTGGTCTGCTCTAGTCCAAGAGAGGCCTGACTCACTCAAACTCAAGGTTATTCCTTTATACAGTCTTTTGAGTAATATAAAAAAAATAGTGCTGTCAAAATATCGCGTTATTAACTCGTTAACGCAAATCAATTTTAACGGCACTATTTTTTTAATCTTAATCTCACAAACTTTGTGACCTAGTGAACTTGTAGTTTTTTATAAGCAGTAGCCACTGCTAGTAACGTAAGAAAAACTACAGGATCTGATTGTAAACTGGAAACAAAACAATAGGCACGCCCCACGCATGTGTTTGGTCTCGCCTGCTCGCTAGCTGTAAAAAAGTAGGCTACCGGTTTGTGTGGATGTCAAGTGCGAAACGCTGTATTGGACGTGAACAAGATTCTGAATGAAAAGTTTAGTTTGAAAAAGCTGCCAGATGGGCCGACTGACAAGACCAAAGTTATCTGTGTGTATTATTGGTGTGAACTGAATTATCACCGTAGCACATCCAGTCTGAAATACCACTTGATGGCAAAACACACGGAGAATGCGAATTCTCCGCGGCCTCCTTGTCAAAACCAAGTGACAATGGATGTCTTTTGACAGAGGCATATGGATGCTGTTATGTTCAAAGGAAACTTAAGAAAGGAAAGTTTAAGCCATGGTTTAACTGCACTATAGCCTGAGTCCTAGTTTACAATGATGTAACTTTATCTTGTGTCACCCTGTTTTGATCCCTTAGAAAGGGTTGTTGAAGGGGCTTTTTTGTAACCAAGTATTTTTTTTTTGTCATCTGTTTATTGACAGTGTTAAATTGTGAGATTTGATTCATTCAAATGTGAATGACTGCTCAAAGTGAGAATGTTAGTGTGAAATATAAGAATACACGTTGTTGTTTTCAATAAAAAACATTTGCACAAAGCAAGCCTATCCACTTTTCTATGTTGATAACAGCATTAAAATGATAATTCAAGGGACATTTAGAATAGATAAAAATGTGCGATTAATTTGCGATTAATCGCAAGTTAATTGTGACATTCATGAGATTAATCGTGATTAAATATTTTAATTGAATGACAGCACAAAAAAAAATAATAATAATAATCAATAAAAAAATATAACATATAATTATAATAACAAATGATCAACAATTTATTGTTTGTAGATTGTCGCAACATAAGCTATAAAAGGCTTGGGAAATTTATTTTCCCTAAGAAAACAGATAATTCCACAAGGGTTTAAAATGTGATCTTTTAAATCTAATAAATACAGCCCTAATAGAGCCTGCAGTGTGTTTGCCAAAAATGCTTCCTGCATTGCAAATGAGCAAGCAGGAGTGCAGAGTAGCCCCGGTACATCTGCAACTGAAATACCATTATCTTCCTCGACGGCATCGTGGTGAACGAGGCATGAACCAGCTGGTCAGTTCAATGTGGATGTAAAGTACCACTGGTGAGTCAATATACCAAACCAAACTTAAAACGTACTTATTTTGAAAATATTATTTCATTGTTAAGTCATGAGTACAACAGACATTTCATATATCAGTGTGTGTGACCCTCACCCCATAACTTGCTCCCCTGGCCACTGCTGCAAACACAAACCAAACACATTTTAGTTAACTTACCTAATTATGTGATGGTAAATTACATACCGGTCGCACCAGTGAAGCGTAAAAAACAGATGAGATGACATATGACACATGGTTCACCATTAGCCTACAGTCTGACACAAACCTCTGACCCTGACTTAATCTGTATATTATGTGTGGATAAGCAACTAAATGTCATCATGGCAATCAGAATGTCAGAGATTCAGTTCCAGGACAGATCAACCAGAATACTGAATCATTTAATCATCAGCAATAAAGGATTCCGAAAACATACATACAAGACAACATGCACATCCACTTACATATTTTAATGTTTGTTTTGTTTTGCTGCTCCTTGACTAGAAAAAAGTAATACTACTAAGGGCGTATTGAAGTGTTCATTTAAAAAATCATTTAAAGTAGGTGTCTGTATTCTTCTGAGGCTGTTTTTAAATTGTGTTTTTTTATTCGAAGTCTGAACCTGAGTTTGATTTCCCCCCTTCTACCCATGCTGTTCCGCTTTCACACTTGTTTACTGTTCTAATTTGTGGTACGTTTGCATAATGGCCTAAGTGCCGCTATTTACCACTGTTGCCAGGAGACAAGGTTAGTGCCCATTTTGATTAATGCAGGGAAAATGGTGAACGGTGTACTTGTTTATTTCTGCATCAAAGTGAACTTGAATATTTTCCTTTACCCATCAGAGGCAGCATTGTAGTTCAGCTCTATGGTTAACAATGCAGGACAGTCTGTAGTAATGATGTGAGGACACCTGCACATGGATTGTCTTCCGTGGAGAGTAAGGGCTGCACCATCTCAGCTCACCTCATACTGTACAGGTGGAGCAGGCACAGTTTCTAGCAAACTGGTCCTCAACATAGTAATAAACAACCCAGTTTTACTTTAAGTGAACTTCACTGTTTCAGATCTTTTTTTTTTTTTTTTTTTTTTTTTTTTTTTAGCAATCGTCAAAAAACATCCTGAGGTGTTATTTATTAAGAGTTTAGCACTCAAAATCTCAGCTAATCTGCTTCACCAGGATGAGGTTTTGCAACTTAATCGAACAGCACGACAAACTGTCACCAGATTTTGTATCAAATGTGTCTAAATTCTGATTGGTGGATAAATTGTTTGAAATTTCTTCTTAAAGAGCATATAGGCTCACTTCACCTCATCTTTTTATGATTATCTTGATTTTTGCTTCAGTGACAAGTTGGTTTTTGGAGATTCCATCAATTTATCATGCTTCTGCCATCATGACGTCCATGTCATTTTCCAGATTTTTCCACCGCAGCTCAACTGCCATCTTCTTGTTGTCCAGAGATGTGGATAGAAAGGTAGGTGAGGACTTTTTGTGTGAATGAAGTAATGTATTTGACTTAGCTACATTAGATGTAACATAACTTGACCAAAGTGGTCAAATTTTATTGCTAAAACAATTATTTAACTAAATGAGCCAATGTTGATTTGCCAACATTCATGTTAAGTCACGATAACATTGGCCAGTTTCACCGTGTTTATCAAGGCATTTCCCCTGCCAAGGTGGCTTTCATGAAAAATATTTAGATAATATCTTTTACCCGAACAACATTATTGATGGGCTGCACGGTGGCGCAGCATGTAGTGCGCGTGCCTCACAGCAAGAAGGTTGCCAGTTCAATCCCTGGGTCAGGTGGGGCCTTTCTGTGTGAAGTTTGCATGTTCTTCCCATGCATGTGTGGGTTCTCCCCTTGTACTCCGGCTTCCTCCCACAGACCAAAAACATGCTCGTTAGGTTAATTGATGACTCTAAATTGTCCGTAGGTGTGAGTGTAAGTGTGAGTGTGAATGTTTGTTTGTCCTTACATGTGGCCCTGCAATCGGCTGGCGACCGGTTCAGGGTGTACCCCGCCTCTCACCCATTGTAGCTAGGATAGGCTCCAGCCCCCCGCAACCCCGAAAGGGATAGGCAGTATGGCTTATGGATGGATGGAATATTATTGATGTTCAAATCACTGATACTAAGAGCTCTTAGTCATTGCTTTGTAATATTTTTCATGGCTGTTTAGTTTGCCACTGGGTAAGGAAGATGGTTTCGAGCTCATCTACGGGCGGCACTCTATCTGCAGTGATAATGAAACTGACTTCAGACAGGGTTCTGACCGGCTGCAACACGGTGACTGTTTTATCATTTTACACACCGGCACCTGATTGTGACGGATTAGGTAGTCTGCCTCTACTTTTCCCAACTTGTTGAACCCCAGAGGACATTCTGTTTTCCTGTGACGTGTTGCTCTGATTAATCAATGCAACGTGAACATGATGTTAAATTGTGATTGATCAGTCCCTGTCTGCATCAGACAGATCTTGGTGCCTGGTGTCCGTCTCCTTATCAGTGAAAGTTAAATAATGTTCGTGACCCCACCCCCTCACCTCCCCATACTGCTCTATATTGTGATGTGAGTTATTGACATCAAAAGCAATGGCCAGCCATCTTTTACTCTAACTAACATTCTATGATTTGGGGGGAAGTATCTGGGAAGGTGTTTGTGTGATGCTTAAAGCAGTTACAGTCAAAGGCTTATCGTATCACAACTTCAAGGAAATTTTAAGAGGAGCTTTATGAAGGTACCTCATGACAAATTAGAATGAAATGATTTCTTAGATGGAATTCATATACCCATTGTACCAGTGCTCAGGGCTGAGAAAGACAGCGTATCCATTAAAATCTATAAAGTTTTAAAACAGATAGCAGGTATCACTTTGAGAAACATTTAAAGAATCATTTCATAATGGAATCCTGCAGCTTTCCTTAAGAAGAGCTATGATTACACTGCTCTCAAAAGCTGATCAACCAAATAATGAATGTAAGAATGTGAGTCCAATCAGTCTTTTAAATGCAGACGTAAAAGTGCTGCGTAAGACTTTAGCTAGATGGGTTGCAGGAATAATAAGACATTCAGAAAAGATCAAAATGGTTTTATTTGGGGCTTTCCCAGTGAGAAGACTTTTGAAAATACTCCATAAAAGAAAGGGGGCAATAGATAATACTGAAAAGGTTTTTGACAGAGTTGAATGGCCTTACTTACATATTTGAATTTCTTGCACGCCTTAGAGATGGGGATGTTTGCAAGTAGCTACAGTAAGATTAATCTGTATGGAACTATACACAGAAATGGTATGGTTTCTGCATAAAAAAAACTATTATAATAAAACAAGGATGTGAACAAAAGTATGCTCCGTCGATGTTGTTGTTTGTCATGGCAATTGACCTCGCAATTGCAATAAGACCTATGCTATCATGCTATTAAACCATGCAGGAAGGAAAACCCCACCTCAAGAAGCTGCTCAGTTCAAAGTTTTATCTTTATCAGAGTTTCATGGAGCAACAGATGCCCCAGGTTGCAAGTGTCACTGTAGTTCTTAGCCAGATGGACTTGGATACCCCAACCCACTTTGATATTACTGGCCAGCACAGTTGAGAACACTAATATTACCTTTTACAAAGCAAGATGTCCCCTTATGAAGAGTGAAGGCCATCTATTGAACTTACCTTTTCCTATTTATTTGTACTCGGCTAATGTTAAAGAGCTTAAATAGAACACTAAATATCCCATCATTAGAAACTTGGTCCTCAGTCCACCATCCCTAAAGAGGCTACAGGCATGGAGAAATGACCTACATGAAGACATCACCATTGAGCTCAAACTCAATAAATACAGTAATGCCATACCATACATATATTTCAAGTACAAACTGGAATAACATACACTTTCTCACTGTCTTTGGCAGTATATGCAAATTTAAAAAAAAGCACTGCGAAGCAGTAAGAGAGTGTATTCAGGACATATTTCCGATACAAATACATCTACACCGAAGGTTTTTTGCACTGGGACGCTGAGTACAGGTAAATGGATTTCTGAATTATCTACAAATCTGCCATTAAACAAAAATATTTATAATATTGGGGTAATCAGTCACTCTTTCACAAGATCTGGTGACCCTTCATATGTTATCTAGATGGGACATCTTAGCCCATATGATGGAAGCACGGAGGGATATACAATAAGGAACCCTCTGCAAAGTCCAAATCCTTTTTATTTTTTAACTTTCAAAATTTGTACAGTCCATTATATATGAAATGACTGAATGATTTGCATTATGGGGACCTGCATTTTGTCCCCACAAGGAAGGCAAGTACCCACCCCACAACATCAGTAATACATAGGCACACACACACACACACACACACACACACACACTCATGGTCCACCCCATCGTTCCCCATTGTTTGACTCAAGAATGTTGAAATGTTCAAGTAGAGTGTGTGATTCAAACTATCAAACTACAGCCAACTGCAATGGTAAATTGAAAGCAGCTGGTGCCAACTTACCTCTGCCTGTACCGTTTCTCAATACCAAGTACGCCAAGTTCGGACTTACGAACTTGGCAGTTCGGACTTAACAAGTTCGACTTGGGAGTACAGTCTCTCCAGGACAGGAGGACGCAGGACCGTCATTCTGCAATTGGGACAGCAGCGTACTTGATGACGTTAGCAGGACGACACATCTCTGAAAACTTTGGAGCAAATTTTAAACGACGCGCTATCGTGATGAATCAACCACAGATTTTAAGTTTTAACATCCACTTTCTCACATAAAATAATCTTAAAACCACATTCCGTACTACTAAAACAGCAGTATTTCCAAACTTGTAACTTATAGTTGTGAGTCCTCTCCTCCGGCATCGTTGCGACGAAATGCATTCTGGGATACGTGGTTGCCCCAAGTCCGCACAAGTCACCATCCGATGCATCCTCGATAAAGTGGGAGGGGCAAGAACACATCCGGGTATTTGAGTGTACTTGTCGAGATGCGGACTTGAGAATTGGAACAGTACTTGGACTCAGAGTGATGACATTTCTCAAGTACACAAGAACACAAGTACAGAGAAGAACGCACATTGAGAAAAGGCCCTGATCTCCTTCTCCCAGGGTGTTCGGGTAAAAGAATTCCCCGGGGGCTCACACACCTTTTTTTTCAGTTCCAGGAGGGTAACATCAGGTGGCAAGTGGGTAGAGCGGAGTTTGGCTGCATTGTTTAAATTTATTTCTTTATGTAAGATATTTATTGGTATTCATTAAATGTATTTGGGTGTGTGAATATTTATTAAGACTGGTGTATATTTCTGATGATGGGTTTATGCAAACATTTATTGGATATTTATATGTGTAGATATCTGTGTTGCTCTCAGTCAATGGTATGTGCCAGCCAACAACAACAAAAAAAAAAACAAACAACAAAAACAAAAAACACATATATACACATATATATAACAACATGTATTGCATAGTGACAATATATATTTTGTTCGGCTGACTGAGCAGTTAAGGAGGCACACTAGGAGAGTGGTGAGGTTTCTGTCTTAACTTTATTTTCCAATCTTGCAAAGCGCAACGATTCTGCTCAACAATAAACATATTTTTTGTGAGTCTCATTTGAAGATATGGAGTTTGAAGATACGTTGCAGACAAGTTGCTGGCACAGATGCAGTAATACAGGAACAATGTTAAATGTTTAATGTTGATAACCAACTGTTTGTAAAAGTCACTCAAGGTGGGTTCACATGCACCCATTTGGCCCTCCTAGTTTTAAGCATGTGGATATCCCCATGGTCATTGGGATTTCTGCCCCTAGCTTGTGGACAAATCTGGGATGGTCAGATTGCTTTCAAACAAATTACATATTTATATCAGCCCTCTTGTCAAGGCATAAAATTACACTCATTATTATCAGCATTAATTCTTGTTCTGATGTCTACTTGGGCCACTGTTTGAGAAGTGTAATTTTAAGCATGCACCTGTCAATATTGTACACTGTATTGTGGCTGAATACTGAAAATGGCAAATCAATCAAATCAAGTCACTGAATATTCTACATCTACTTTATGCTTTTAAATGTTAAATCAGCACCTTTGTAACTTCACATTAGTTCTCTTGCAGTATCATAAAAGCCAACTTATCTAATAACAAGCTGCGCTGTTGCAACTGTCTTTATCTGTGCATTCTCATCTGTGTAGTCATCTAAATTCATATTCAGTGAATTATAATAAATTGTGCAACCATATCAAGAAGATGCCGTGTTAGATCTTATTTTGCATTCTGATAAAGGTGAGGTATAAATATAGTCTGTGAGCTACCCTAGTGAGTTAAATGTGCTCTATCTCTAAAGCATATTGGAACAATACAAGGCAAGGTGATGTTGGTTTTTTTGTTTTGTTTTGTTTTGTTTTGTTTTGTGTGTGTGTGTGTGTGTGTGTGTGTGTGTGTGTGTGTGTGTGTGTGTGTGTGTGTGTATTATATAGTGTTTGCAAGACACACAAGCTCAAGGGGTTCTCAATTGCAGTGTTGGTCAGTGGAGGGAGGTTCTAAGATTACAGGATCCACCAAAACACAGTGCGGGAGTGGAGGTGTTGCATGAACTGACTTCAGTAGCCTTAACTTGTGCCATCCTTCTAGACTTGACATCTCTGTTCAACTTGGCTTACTATGGAGTCTTAAGTTAAATTGTCTTGGCTTGTAGGCGGCACAGGTGGTAACACTGTCGCCACACAGCTAGAAGGTCCCGGTTCGAATCCCGCTGTGTGCGCTCGTGGCGTGTCCTCCACTGTGCCTTCAGTGCCTGCTGCTCAAGGAAAGGGGCCTTTCTGTGTGGAGTTTGCATGTTCTCCCTGTGTTCACCTGGGGTATCCTCCATAAAAATACCCCCACTGAAAACATGCAAGAAGATCACCACCTGACCAATGGTGAAACAGGAACTGGGTCCCCGGGCGCCGCTCCTGGTCTGCCGCGGAGGAAGGATGACCAGGATGCGTTAAAGGCGGAGAAAGAATTTCACCAATGCATGGCGTGTGCAGTTTCCCCCCCTAACTCTGCATGCTGTGAATGTAATTGTGACTAATAAAGGATTTCTTCTTTTAAGAATTTATCAGGCTCAGCTGATCTATCATGTAAATAGGGGACAGTTCCATTCAACTTTATCTGGTAGCTTATGAGTGCCAGCCAAATACGAGTCAAACATCCAGTATGAGTTGGTGCAAGATCATGAAGTAATTTGTGTGACCTCAAAGGAACATCTGATATGGGGCTTTCATATTTCTGCACAGCAGATATCCAGGGCAGGTTTAAGGCCTGTCTAACCCTTACCTTACCACATCACCTTGCCCTGTCTTTCATACAGGCTCAAAAGCCTTTTGTTGGTGATGAGACAGCTTGCATGTTTGTTTGTAAAAAATAGTTTGTCTGCCTCAGTCCCTTCCTTTAGCCATACTCTCTCAAATGCACTATGTAAGGGACAGTAGTGAAATATCAATACCACTCTAAATGCATAGCTACAGCAGCCACGTAGCTTAGCATAAAGACTGGAAACGGGGAAACTCCCGACTGACACCGTTGGAAAGAAACAAAATATGTCTTTTGTGTAATGGTATTTGGGTGGCGTATGTGGTTCTACTATACTGTATTACATAGTATATTTGTTTGAGTTGTTTGTGGTGTTGCTGTTTGTGTAGTATTTTCAGATTTTGTGTAGTGCTTAGCTGGTCTAATGATATACTGCAATGACATTTTTGGTTGTATCATGTAAACATTGTGTACTGTTTGGACCCGAGGCAAAAGAGGCAGTTCAAAGTAGCTTATGAGTGAGTACGCCATACATCCAATATAAGTTATCTAGTTAGTGATATTTCATACTTTGACTGGAGAACCTTCAAGATGGTAGGAGGTGCCCTGAAATATCAATTCCAATTGTAAAGAGATAGATCAACCTTCATCAGTCTTGAACTACCAAATTCAGCACACAAAGACAGATTCTCTCTGTCTGTTACATATACAGTAGACTGAACTCATGGGCCTTTACTTTTTAGATACTTTGTGAACTCAAATCCCCTTTGACAAAAAGTCAAACTTAATTCTTGTTCTCCCAAAAAACTGTGTGTCCTAAACCTGGCCTTGAGATGATTGTCTAAAGGTCAGCCTTCCCTCTTCTCATCCCTCCCCCTTCATCATCCCGAGTTTTCCACCAGTTAGCACAGCAGAATAAAGAGCAGGAGCTGCCCTGAACACTGACTGAGTGCCTATCATGACTCTCCACATCAGCCGTCGGCCTTGCAGGAACAAGGGCTCTTGCCTGAGAAATGAAGTATGGATTTCTAATTTAGGGGGATGGTTGGAGATGTGGGTCAAAGTTGCATTTATTTCAAGGCGCCTCAGCCCCATCATGCCTTCGATCACCCTTTAGTTGAGAAATACATATTGGGTCGAGCATGTAATGGATGAGGGGGCCGTTGACGGTCGGGGTAGATGGGAGGTTTGCATTATGTATTAGCTTTATCCCATGAATGAGTAGCTGTGAAGATAATCACTATCTGATGATCATCATTTCTTTTGTTCCCAATGTGCCTTCTCGAAATGGTTGTTACATAAACCGTACATTCTCCGTCTTTTGTGCGACAGAATGAGAAAGAAGGGGGAGAGAAAGGAAGGGGGATAGAGACCGATATCCGGAGAGAGAGAGAAACTGTCAGCTTCAGACAGAGACAGATCTGGTGCAAGATTTGGAGGAAACAATGCCACTCTAACTAAAGAGATAGTGTACAACTCACCTATCAAACCTCGCCACATTTTTTTTAAATTCACATTTTCACTCCCACCATGCACATTGCAGCTGCATTTGCAATAGTTATCCACGACTGTCAGCCATTTTCTCGCTGTGGCACAGTGCAGGCAGACATGTGTGATCTGCCTGAGAGGTGTTCTCACACCTGCCTGCTTCGGGAGTGAAGGTCAACCCCAAAGACCTCCCTTTTTCTGGTACTAAATTTAACTTGCCAATGTGTGAAAGTTTCCATCACCTGAGGGTTTTCCTGGGTTTTTTGACACAAAGGTGGTAAAGGCTGTGGAATCTGCATGGCATGGACTATGTTACACAGTTTGTGTGTGCAGTGAAAAAAAAATCAAAATCACAATTTTACTTTTTTGCTTACCAACTTGAGGACAAATGAAGGGGCCCCTTCTGCCTCTTTTTTCTGAAGGGGCAGAAAAACCTGACAGAAAAAGTGTAGCGTGTTCTAATGTGACCATTGAACAGATACCAACAAGTGATCCACATAACGTGCAAAATTATTATTTTTGAAAAAAAAGGTGATTTTTCCATAAAAATATTAACATAAGACAGAAGAGGTGCTAAAATCCATTAAAACGTGTCTTATTTGTCCAGTGCTGCGATCGGCTGGCGACCGGTCCAGGGTGTACCCTGCCTCTTGGCTGTCAACGGGCGAGAGGCAGGCTCCGGCCCCCCTGCGACCCTGAAAGGGATAAGCGGCATAGAAAATGGATGGATGGATTTGTCCAGTGTAGTAACCCAATTCAGTACTGATCTGGAGTCACTTGGTCACATGATATGGAAGCTATTCAAAAGAACTACAACTATTTTCTCTTTAAATATTTACGTAAAATAAATAACACAATAATACATTAGCAATCACAATACTGATTTTCATTTCCAGGTTGTGCAGCTACCACTGACCCAGTGCATTACATCGGAGGTTTATTTATTCGTATATTTTCACTCCTGTCTAGAGTGTCGATATGTCTAATCTCTTGAAAATGAAGGAGAAATCACTTTCTGAATATGGAACTTCATAATGTTTGGATTGCTATTTATTAGTGCTGTCAATCGATTAAAATATTTAATCACGATTAATCTCACGATTAATCTCAGTTAATTCGCGATTAATCGCAAGTTAATCGCACATTTTTATCTATTCTAAATGTCCCATTAATTATCATTTAAATACTGTTATCAACATGCAAAAGTGGATAGGTTTGCTTTGTGCAAATATTTTTTTTTTTTTAATTGAAAACAACGTGTAGTGTTATATTTCACACTAACATTCTCACTTTGAGTAGTCATTCACATTTGCAGCAAAATCTCACACAATTTAACACTGTCAATAAACAGATGACAAAAAATAAATACTTTGTTACAAAAAAGCCCCTTCAACAACCCTTTCTAGGGGATCAAAACAGGGTGATACAAGATAAAGTTACAAAGTGCACATCATTGTAAACTAGGAATCAGGCTATAGTGCAGTTAAACCATGGCTTAAACTTTCCTTTCTTAAGTTTCCTTTGAGCATAATAGCATCCATATGCCTCTGTCGAAACCCATCCATTGTCGCCTGGTTTTGACAAGGAGGCGGTGGAGAATTCACATTCGCCGTGTGTTTGGCCATCAAGTGGTATTTCAGACTGGATGTGCTGCCGTGATAACTCAGTTCACACCAACAATACACACAGATAACTTTGGTTTTGTCAGTCGACCCATCTGGCAACTTTTTGAAACTAAACTTTCCATTCAGAATCTTGTTCGCATCCATCAGCATTTCGCACTTGACATCCACACAGACCACAGCCTTTTTTTTTTTTTACAGCTAGCGGGCAAGCAAGACCAAGCACGTGCGTGGGGCGGCCCTGATTGGTTTACAATCAGATCCCGTAGTTTTTGTAAAGTTAAAGAACTACAAGTTCACTAGGTCACAAAGGGCGTTAATCGCGCAATAAAAAAAAAAAAGATTTTAACGTTAAAATTGATTTGCGTTAACGCGTTAATAATGCAATATTTTTGACAGCACTACTATTTACATTGCGCTGCTACTGCTCTCCGTGGTGGTGTCTCAATCAGTGGACATAGTGCTGTACTTACTGCACCTACACCAGAGATCAGATGTTGATGCTTCAAACACCACATTCTTATGGACTGTATAGAGAACCAAAACAAAGCCCAGAATGGAAATCTGTAAAAAGGCTTGCCTATAAAGATGCATTTTCAACAGCTGCTTGAAGTCAAAGATTCAGCAAATCGGATAGATAGAGGAAGATGATTCCAGAGGGTTGGGGTTAAAACACCAAGGGCATGATTGCCTTTTGTTTTGAAGTCAGGGCGTGGGATGGATAAAGGGCCCACATAAGATGATCAGAGCAGTCAAGAAGTGGAATACGAACGAGGACATCAGAAATGGAACTGGGGAAAAGATCATGAAGAGCCTTGTAATAAACAAGATCATGCAGTTTATTCTGAATTTTGCAGGATGCCAATGGAGGGAAGATAAAGACTAAAGGTAATGTGGGACTGTCTGCTTATCTAAGACACATGTAGAGGAAATTACAATAATCTAGGTGGAAGAAAATTGAAATGTGAATAAATAGTTCCAGATCTGTAGAGGAAAACATGAATATGATAACTGTGATATTTCTTAGCTGAAGAAAACAAAAGGCATGACAGAGAGCAGGTGTCAAAGAAAGTGGTTGGTTGAAGACTATGTAACAAATGGGCCATGTAGATGCACATTCACAATTAGATTTGTACTCCAGATTCTGAAAATCTGACAGCATTGTTCAGTCCTTTTTATCTGCCATGGGAGGTTTGGCAGATTGAAAGGGATAAATTATCCTGATGAACGTACCTGGATGAAAATACCAAGATACCACAGGTAGGATAGCGGAAAGATCTTCAGATCAGCCAGTGTTCCATCAGTACACTGCAAATGTTTTTTGATTGCTGCCGCAATACTGATGAACTAACAAAGACTACAGCTTTTGTGAGGCTAATATCACTACCAGGAAAATGTGTACTCTAACAATTAATCAGAGGCTTCTGCACAAATGTAGCAGTGCATTACAGAGAGTAGAACTGTTTTTATGAATGAGAATTTGGATCAAATTAAGCTAAAGAGAAAGATCAGTGTTAAGAAGAATAGGATGACACCGGGGTGAACCATCACCTCACACACTGAATTCTGGACTATCTCACCAACCGTCCACATTATGTGAGGCCCCAGGACTGTGTGTCCGACACGGTCGTCTGCAGCACGGGGGCCCCGCAGGGAACGGTCCTGGCTCCGTTCCTCTTCATCCTCTATACTGCAGACTTTTCATACAACACACCCACCTGTCACCTGCAGAAGTTCTCTGATGACTCTGCAATCGTCTGCCTCATCACAGATGGGGGCGACAGAGAGAACAGAGAATTGATGCAGGACTTCGTGGACTGGTGCCAGTGGAACTGCCTCCAGATCAACTCAGGGAAAACCAAAGAACTGGTGGTGGATTTCCACAGATGAACACTCTGCCCCCTGACACCGTTGAACATCCAGGGAAAGGACATTGAGATGGTGACATCTTATAAGTACCTGGGTGTTCACCTGAACAATAAACTAGACTGGACTCACAACACAACCGCAATTTACAAGAAAGGCCAGAGCAGACTTTATCTGCCTAGGAGACTGAGGTCATTTGGAGTACAGGGGGCACTCCTGAAGACCTTTTATGTCACTGCGGTGGCATCAGCCATCTTTTATGGAGTGGTCTGGTGGGGGAGCAGCATCTTGACGGCTGACAAGAAGAGACTTGACAAACTGATCAAGAAGGCCAACTCCGTCCTGGGATGTACCCTCGACTCAGTGGAGGTGGTAGGAGAGAGGAGGATGATGGCTAAGTTGTCATCCATGATCGAGAACGACTCCCACCCCCTGCAGGACACTTTAACAGCACTGGAGAGCTCCTTCAGCAACAAACTGCTTCACCCAAAGTGTGTGAAGGAATGCTATCGCAGGTCCTTCCTTCCTGCAGCAGTCAGACTTTACAACCAGCAGTGCTCCCAGTAGACCACACACTCACAAGACTTTCAATATGACTGCACTATAATACACATTAACTGTGTTCATTCATACTGTGAAAAATATTTAGCTCAGGCAGGGGCGTAGCCATCATTTTAGAAGTGGGGGGGACAAATTGTTCAGAGGTCTATTGAGTGATTTATCATCCTCTCGCATTCAATTGCACCTGTCCTTAGCAGAACCACATAACCACAAACAGCACAGCACCAGGGAACTGACTTTAATTCTTTAAAAATGATATACTATCAAAATCAAAATCTAAAATCTAAAGCTGCCAAACTCTGGTTGAGTTAACTAGCTAGCTTAGCTAACTAAACTGACATCTATATGTCATCTTTTAGCCAAAGTCTTAGGCAATAATATACAATATAGAATGTCTTTGTTTTAGCTAAACATTATCTACATGTAACAGCATTACTCGACTTACATGGTTTGTTTGGAAAAAACTGTCTAAAGGTTTTTGCCCCTTGGTTGGTTTGCTGAACATGTTTAAATGAATCACAACATCTGTCTCTGATGACACACGGCAGCGGTGTTTGTTTGCAGCCTTTTAGCTCCGTTCACTCATGATGCGTTTAAAGGCAGCTTGGAAAAAATGCGTTAGGTGGTTGTAATGGCTGTAAAAAGTGCGGGGGACGGAGGGCACAGATACGGGATGTGTGGGGGACATGTCCCCTGTGTACCCTGTGTCCACTATGCCCATGAGCTCAAGTGAACAAGTGGTAACACTGTCGCTTCACAGCTAGAAGGTCCCGGTTCGAATCCCGCTGTGGGCGCTGTGGCGTGTCCTCCACCATGCCTTCAGTGCCTGCTGCTCGAGGAAAGGGGCCTTTCTGTGTGGAGTTTGCATGTTCTCCCCGTCTTCACCTGGGGTTTCCTCCTTAAGAAACCCCACTAAAAACATGCAAGAAGATCACCACCTGACCAATGGTAACAAACAGGAACTGTTTGGTCCCCGGGCGCCAGTCGGATGGCAGCCCACCGCTCCTAGTCTGCCGCGGAGGAAGGACGACCACGATCGGATAAATGCGGAGGACAAGTTTCACCAATTGCATGGCGTGTGTGTGCATGTGCATATAACATTGTGTGACAAAAAAAGGGGATTGTCCCTCCGATTCTTCTGAATTTCAACTTAAAGTGCAACATATCAATCTTTCAGTCAGGTGTATTATTACTCCTATGTGCAATATCAGTGCTCCAGTCATCCAATTACAATATCAGTACCTATTGTTCATATTTCATTATTCCTTGTTTATATTGTTTATATTGCTTGTTTGTTATTTAATGTAATTTTTACTGATGCCCTCTATGTTTGCTATCTTTGCTGCTGTAATACCTGAAATTTCTCCACTGTGGGACTAATAAAGGTATATCTTATCTTATCTTATCTTATCTTATCTTATCTTATCTTATCTTATCTTATCTTATCTTATGAAAGATAAAGAAAAGTTTGAGTCAGCTCTTTTCTGGTAATGCCCGTGAAGCCTGGAGAGAGAGCAATTATTTCCTTATGTACGATTTATGACATTATAAATATATCACCATATTACATTAGGTGTGTGTCTTGTATTTCTCATTGTAATTGCCTGCCAATGTAGGCCGTGAAACTGAATCTATTTAGAATTTCTACATAAAAGAAATTGCTTGATGTAGTATATTAGCCACTCACAATATCAGAGACAGTTTTGTGTATTTAGTTCAATTCAATTCAATTCAATTCAATTCAATTCAATTTTATTTGTATAGCGCCAAATCACAACAGAAGTTGTCTCAGGACACTTTCCATATAGAGCTGGTACAAACCAAGCTCTTTTATCTACAAAGAAACCAACAATTCCCCCATGAGCAAGCACTTGGCGACAGTGGCGAGGAAAAACTTCCTTTTAATAGGCAGAAACCTCGAGCAGAACCAGACTCTGGGTGGGCGGCCATCTGCCTCAACCGGTTGGGTGAGAGAGGAAGAGCAAGAGAGAGAGAGTGAGACAGACAGACAGACAGACAGACATGCAGTCACAGTAACAGTGACAGTGGATGTAATAACAGCAGTAGCAGTTGCAGTGGATGTCAGGCAGGGCCAAGGCAGGAGACGAAGCTGAAATCCACAATCCAGATTCAGCCACTGTCCATGGGAACCTGCAAGACGACAAAGCACAGAGACTCCGGGGAAGGAGCTAAGTTAGTAACACGCCGTGTTAGGACATGAAAGCGTGCGGATGGAGAGGGACAGAAGGACAGAGGAGCTCGGTGTATCTTTGGATGTCCCCCGACAGTCTAATCCTATAGCAGCATAACTAGGGGCTGGTCCAGGACAAGCCTGAGCCAGCCCTAACTATAAGCTTTATCAAAAAAGAAAGTTTTAAGCCTACTCTTAAATGTAGAGACAGTGTCTGCCTCCCGGACAAAGACTGGAAGATGGTTCCACAGGAGAGGAGCTTGATAGCTAAATGCTCTGACTCCTGTTCTGCTTTTTGAGACTTTAGGAACCATAAGTAGACCTGCATTCTGGGAACGCAGTGTTCGAGTAGGGCAATAAGGTACTATGAGCTCTTTAAGATAAGAAGGTGCCTGGCCATTTATGGCTTTGTAAGTAAGGAGGAGAATTTTAAACTCTATTCTAAACTTTACAGGGAGCCAGTGCAAAGTGGCGAGTATTGGAGAAATATGATCTCTCTTCCTGGTTTTTGTCAGAACACGTGCTGCAGCGTTCTGGAGCAACTGGAGAATATTCAGCAACAAATTTGGGCAGCCTGATAGTAAGGAATTGCAATAATCCAGCCTGGAAGTTACGAATGCATGGACTAGTTTTTCTGCATCATTTTGAGACAAAATATGCCTGATTTTTGCGATATTACGTAGGTGAAAAAAGGCAGTCCTTGAAATTTGTTTAACATGGGAGTGAAAGGACATGTCTTGGTCAGAGATGACTCCCAGATTCTTTACAGTGGTGCTGGAGGCCAGCGCAATGCCATCCATAGCTGCTATGTCATCAGAAAGTGACTTTCTAAGATGTTTAGGGCCTACTACTATAACTTCAGTTTTGTCCGAGTTTAGCATCAGAAAATTGCAGGTCATCCAGGTCTTTATGTCATGAAAACATGCTTGTAGTCTAGTTAACTGACTGGTTTCTTCCGGCTTCATTGATAAATATAGCTGGGTATCATCTGCATAGCAATGAAAATTTATTGAGTGCTTCCTGATAATCTTACCTAAAGGAAGCATATATAAGGTGAATAGAATTGGTCCAAGCACAGAACCCTGCGGAACTCCATAGCTGACTTTAGTGAGCACAGAGGAGTCATCATTAACGCGTACAAACTGAGAGCGATCTGACAAGTAGGATTTAAACCAGCTTAGTGCAGTTCCCTTAATGCCAATGAAATGTTCCAGTGTCTGCAATAGGATGCCATGGTCAATGGTGTCAAATGCAGCACTAAGATCCAATAAGACTAGTACAGAGACAAATCCTTTATCAGATGCAATTAGAAGGTCATTTGTAACTTTAACCAGTGCTGTCTCTGTGCTATGATGCACTCTAAATCCTGACTGGAAATCCTCAAATAAACTATTGTTGTTTAGAAAGTCTCACAGCTGATTGGCAACTGCTTTCTCAAGAGTTTTTGAGAGAAAGGGAAGGTTGGATATCGGTCTATAGTTGGCTAAAACCCCTGGATCAAGAGTAGGCTTTTTCAGTAGCGGTTTTATCACAGCTACTTTAAAGGACAGTGGTACGTAGCCTGTTGATAAAGAGAGATTGATCATGTCTAATACTGAAGAGTCAATTAGAGGTAATACTTCTTTAAACAGCTTAGTCGGGATAGGATCTAAAATACAGGTGGATGATTTTGATGATGAGACTATTGAAATTAGTTGGTGAAAATCAACAGTAGTAAAACAGTCTAAAACTGCGACAAACTGAGTAACAGTTTCTACGGTTTCTGTATTTGAAGACAAAATAGTACCTGTTAACGGCAGGAGTCGATGAATTCTGTCTCTAATAGTTAGAATTTTATCATTAAAGAAGCTCATGAAGTCATTACTGTTCAGAGCTAAAGGAATACATGGTTTAATAGAATTATGGCTCTCTGTCAGCCTGGCTACAGTGCTGAAGAGAAACCTGGGATTGTTCTTATTTTCCTCTATTAGTGCAGAGTAATAGGCTGCCCTGGCACTGCGGAGGGCTTTCCTGTATATTTTAAGACTGTCTTGCCAGGCGGACCGAAATTCTTCCAAATTGGTAGAACGCCATTTCCTTTCTATTTTCCGTGAAGTTTGCTTTAATTTGCGGGTTTGAGGAGTATACCATGGAGCTAACCTCCTCTGTTTAATTTTCTTCTTTTTTAGGGGAGCAACAGAGTCAAGTGTCATACGCAACGATCCTGTAGCACTATCAACCAGGTAGTCAATCTGGGAGGGACTAAGGTTAGCATAAGACTCCTCTGTTGTATTGAGACATGGCATAGAATTAAATGCTGATGGGATCATATCCTTAAATTTAGCTACAGCACTATCAGACAGGAGTCTGGTATAAGAATTTTTGCCTACTGGCTGGTAGTCTGGTAATATGAATTCAAAAGTTATTAAATGATGGTCCGATAACAGAGGATTCTGTGAGGAGACTATTAAGTCTTCGATTTCAATGCCATATGTCAGAACAAGGTCGAGGGTGTGGTTAAAACAGTGAGTCGGTTCATGTACATTCTGGTGGAAGCCAACTGAGTCTAATACTGAGATAAACGCAGTGCTAAGGCTGTCATTATCAACGTCGACATGTACATTAAAGTCACCTACAATAATTACTTTATCTGCTTCAAGGACTAAACTTGATAGAAACTCCGAGAACTCAGCTATAAATTCGGAGTAAGGACCAGGAGAGCGGTATACTACAACAAATAAAAGTGGCTGCACTGTTTTCCATTTCTCATGAGAAAGAGTGAGAACAAGGCTTTCAAATGAGTTATAGTCAAGTTTAGGTTTAGGGTTGATCAAAAGGCTTGAGTCAAAAATGGCTGCAACTCCACCTCCTCTGCCGCTGCCTCGAGGAATGTGGGTATTAATATGGCTCGGAGGAGTAGCTTCATTTAGGCTCACATACTCTTCAGGACACAGCCAGGTTTCAGTCAGACAAAATAAATCAACAATATGGTCTGATATTAACTCATTTACTAGAACAGCTTTAGAGGACAGAGATCTGATGTTAAGGAGTCCACATTTAATTCTCCTATCTTGTTGTACTATTGCAGAGGTTGTTCTAATTTTAATTAGATTCTTATGTTTAACTCCTCTTCTCTGTACTTTTAGTTTACTTAGTTTACGTGGTCGGGGGGCAGACACAGTCTCTATGGAGTGTTGGGTGGGTAACTGCTCTAATGGAGGCGCAGAGAAGCGTGTAGGACTGCAGCTCTGCCTCCTGGTCTCAACTCTGAGTTGTCAGGGGTTAGGTTCATAAATAAAATCGGTCAGATTTCTGGAGATGAGAGCTGCTCCCTTCAAAGTGGGATGGATGCCGTCTCTCCTAATCAGACCAGGTCTTCCCCAGAAAGTCTGCCAATTATTAATGAAGCCCACACTGTTTGCTGGACACCACCTCGACAGCCAGCAATTGAACGATGACATGCGGCTAAACATGTCATCACTGGTCAGATTTGGCAGGGGTCCAGAGAAAACTACGGAGTCCGACATCGTTTTAGCATATGTACACACCGATTCCACATTAATTTTAGTGACCTCCGATTGGCGTAACCGGGTGTCATTACCGCCGACGTGAATAACAATCTTACGGTATTTACGCTTATCCTTAGCCAGCAGTTTCAAATTTGATTCGACGTCGCCCGCTCTGGCCCCTGGCAGGCATTTGACTATGGTCGCTGGTGTCGCTAACTTCACATTTCTCAAAATGGAGCTGCCAATAATCAGAGTTGGTTTCTCAGCGGGTGTGTCGCCGAGTGGAGAGAACCTGTTAGAAACATGAAGCGGTTGATGGTGACCTGTGGGCTTCAGCTTGAGACTATGCTTCCTTCGAACAGTTACCCAGCCTCCCTGGTTTCCCGGCTGCTCGGGAGCTGTCGAGGGACGGCTAGCCGGAGCTGCACTTGGTCGGTCCGCACCGGCTACGGGGGCCTGGCTAACTATAGCTAATGGTTTTGTTTCCATGGTGCGGAGCCGAGCTTCCAATTCACTAAGCCTCGCCTCCAACTCCCCAAATAAACTACATTTATTACACGTACCAGTATCACTAAAGGAGGCAGAGGAGTAGCTAAACATGTGACACACCAAGCAGGAGAGAGCTGGAGAGGGACAGAGAGAAGCCATCGCTAGCTGCTAGGCTAAGCTGGTATAGCTAGCAGAGCAGATAAGCGCGTAGACAAATAAAATTGACGGTCGCTAAATAAACAGACTTATGGGTGCTTGAGCAGAACTAATGTTACTCTATAGCGTGGATAAAAGGCCGCTGTAACAAAACACAGAGCAAATTACACTCAGAGGAACAAGAGCGACAAACGCACACTACTCGTAAGGCAGCAACCAGAAACAGGAAGTGAGACGATACGCTTACCTCAGCACGTCAGCACGTAACCACAGTCCAAGGTCCAGTCCAACTTTGGGCTTCCTTCGTCGTATGAAGTTCAGGCAATATTAAAAAAATAAATAAAGCCATTGTCTGCAATATAAAAGCACAATTATGAGATTATGTTCATGACTGAGATTATGTTCGTGACTGAAAGCATGATTAATTCTGTTAGAGCTATAACAATCAAAATTCTACCAGAAACTACATGGATTATAAAGACAATATGAGCCTCTTTCACCATTGGTTCCAAGTTTAAAACTGGACCCAGGGAAGATGGCTGCCATATGGTTCCATCCCAGAATGGCAAGTCATTATGTGCCAGTACCAGTGCTCAAAAAGTTGGCCATTGAGGTTTGATATATATTCCTATTTACTTTCAATAAAAAAAAAAAACACACATTTGTTTGCCTGCAGGATGTCATTCCCCAATTGCCTCCACATTCAAGTGCTGCTGGCAATGCTTAGTACATGCACACCAATACAGCTGCTGATGAAAGGCGCAATAATTTTCCATCCATCCATTTTCTATACCGCCTATCCCTTTCGGGGTTGCAGGGGGCTGGAGCCTATCCCAGCTTTGGGGCAATTTAGAGTCACCAGTCAACCTAATGAGCATGTTTTTGGTCTGTGGGAGGAAGCCGGAGTACCCGGAGAGAACCCACGCATGCACGGGAAGAACATGCAAACTTCACACAGAAAGGCCCCGCCCAGGAATCGAACCAGCAACCTTCTTGTTGTGAGGCACGCGCACTACCTGCTTGCACCACCATGCCGCCCGCAATAATTTTGGTTAAAAAAATTTCAAAACTTCTTGTTGGAATGTTCAACGTAGGCAGCAGCCAATAATACAAAGATGGCCTACCTTTGAGTTAGATAGGCAGAGTAAATTCTGCAGCCTCTTAGTCATGAGTGCCAACCCCCTAACAACAGCGAAGGACATTGCTTTTAGCCGGTTTTATGAAACTACTGAGCTTTATGGTGCCGAGCAGAAGACGGCATTCAAATTCATCTTCAATCATAAATTCATCAGGTTATGCAGGAGTCAGACCCTGTTACACCAGGCTTGTTCTGCTCCTGCAAAACCATGTCAGAGTCTGGGACAAATTGTTCATGAAATGAAAAGAGTGCCATAATGAAACAGTAATAGATCAGAAATTGCTGAGGGACTGAAAGAGGAAAGAATAAATAAATAAATATCCTGCTGGATAAGGAAGCTGTTGTACAATCTTTGCATTGACTGGTTTAGAGACATTACAGCCCCTAATAAGAAATCATTACTACTGACAAGTAACAGCAAGCTTATGCTAATGGTAAAGAACAAAACTATTTTAACTATAACTTTGTGATGCTTTTTCAAACAAGTAGCATAAAATCTTCTGGAACTCACAGTCACAAAAACACACCTATCAAATATGGGTTCCAGTGATGCTAAAGATGTTTGTGTTGCAATTTCTTGCACTGCCTTTGGTGTGATATTTTCACTAATGTAGATTTTGATTCTTCCCACCCATTGAAACTTTACACCCATAACAATGGCAAACAGAAAGGGCATCAAGACAAGAGCAGAGTCCTTTCTTGTCATACTCTCTCTCTCTCTCTCTCTCTCTCTCTCTCTCTCTCTCTCTCTCTCTCTCTCTCTCTCTCTCATACACACACACACACACACACACAAATCAGCACTCACACACAAAGGGAGACATTATCTTGAGGCGATGGATCATGTAAATGGCATTTTGTCTACATTATGAGAATGTGGAAGATGTTTTTCTGCATGACTGAGGCGCTTATCAAGTGGGACTGTCTGTACCACCAACTCAATATATTTCATCTTCAGAGATGAGGGTGGGAGGCTGCAGAGGGTGAATATTTCTGTATGTTTGTCTGTATGCTTGTGTGCAAGCTGTGGGGTATGTGTGCAGTGTGGGAAATAAAAGAACTTTTCCCAAACCTTATTTGCCTCTGAACTCAAAGGCAATACAGACTCCACCAGCTATTGAAAGTAGAATGAACTTGAAAATGGCATTTATGAATTGGGCCAAATCATTTTACAGACAATTAAAGTGACTGAATTTTTCCTTCATTTAAATGATTCACATCAACAGTTCATCTGATCTGACTGGGGATAGACATAAAATGTTTTCATTGATGCAAGCAGGGAGAAAAGTTTGTCTTTAATACTCTACTGGTAAATACTGCTGGAGAAAAATGCTGAAATGTTTGAGTGTAGCTGTTTTCTACATATCATGAGCTTGTAGATGAAGTAAAAATAAATAAAATCAAAAATAACATAAATGCATCACTTCTTAAAAAACAATACAGTGTGTACTTTTTTGTACTGTAGCTACAACCAATGAGCTGCAGAATTTACAAAATACTTACTAATACATGTATATTAATATAACATGACATGCTGAAATCACAGTAGTATACTGTTCTGGAGCATTAAGATTAAATTAATGAAGTTGATATACTTTCAAGGAATTGAGTTGAGTTGATATAATCAACTGCCAAGACCATGTTAACCATTCAAAAAATGTTGCTATGTGTGCTCCTTGAGTGTTTGTATATTATTCTTAAGCACCAAAAACAGCAATGAGAGATTCCACAGTCCTTGTTCAGGTGTTGGATGAGAAAGATCAGAAAGATTGACATTTTAACAACTCCAACAAGCATTCCAACTACGATCAAGACAATCATTTCACTTCCTCAAGATGGTTGTACAATTACAACCAGCGTTGGTTTTGTGAGGATGCAGGGCGCAAACAGTATCTGAACGCAGACACTGAGCTACACAAGATTGATTTTACTTGTCATTGTATTCTGATGTGTGTCAGCTGAAGAATCTTAACAGAAGCACCAGCTGCAGTCTGAGCATGGCATCTGTTTTTCAGAATTTAAAGGAAGAAACAGAGCTATCCCACCTGATTATCTCCAGGAGGTCATTCCAGAATCATGGTTCCCTGACTCCAAAGTCTGCCTCGAGCCTCCTTGGTCTCTGTTGGAGGATCTCAGGTTGTATACAGGCTTGTAAGAGGTTAGTAAGCCAGCACTAAAGTCAGTGGCCAACCGCAAAAGCGCTTTAACTGTAATCATTGAAATTTTCAATTCAAAAATCAGTTCTAAAATGTTGCAGTCAGAGGAGGCAATGTTAATCTGATTTTTCTCCTTTTTTTTTTTTTTTTGGGGGGGGGGGGGGGCGTTAGGGAGGATTAGAGTTTTGTGATTTATTTTATTTTATTTTGGAGAGATGAGATTCAAGAAAATAAAATCCTTTTTGTTTGTTATTTTGGCCATGCCCTCCCTGACGCCATTGCTACTTGTTAAATAAATAAAAACCTTGTTAGACTGCAGTAAAGTTGTGACCGGCCTTTCTTGGGAGCTGGGAGTAAGAGGGGAGCCCTTTTGTGTTGTGTCCTGGCATAACAATGCCTCGTCATTATACCTATGCAGACAAAGAGTGGAACCATATGCATATCTCCCAATTTGATACTATCACTATACTTGGATGCTGATTCAATATGTATTGCAATTCTTAAGTGTTGCGATTCTGCAAGCATTGCAAGTCAATATTGAATTTATTCAATTTTATTTAGTTATTTATTTTTGCTTTTGTTAAGAGTACACCATGGCAAAAAGTTAAATCATACACTTCTAGAGTCTAGTTAATATTTCCATTTCTGCCTCTATTGATCTTGGACTGAGGGTCTGTTCTTGTGCAGCCATGATTAGTGCTTTTGTGCTGTCTTTCAGTACAGCCTCTTCCAGCCACTGGTAGGATTTCTTGATATCAGCCACTTCCTCTATCTGGCGGTGGTACATGCCGTGAAGGGGCTTGTCTGTCCATAACGGACGGTCTGTTATGGTCTGGATCTGGTGCAGTGTTTTCTGCTCTGTTTTTCTTTTTCTCCTCTCTCTCTCCCTCTCTCAGCTGCAGTGCTGGAGGGGGACGGGGTCGATCTCCTGGCCACTTTAGGAGATGCACCTGAGCGGCATCAGCTCATCAGCCGCTGACTACTTCAGCGAGCTCTTCCACCTGCTGAGGGCCGGAAGATTTCTTGGTCCGTTCACGTGTATCACGCTACGTAGCTCTACCTTGTCTGCCTCCGTGCTCCAGCCTCAGTGGTCTTCTCCAGTTTTTTCATTCATTATTTTACTTGTGTCGTTTGTCCCTGTTAAGGTGATTTTTGGTTAATATATAGATTCCCAGAACTGGTGATTTTGTGTTTTTTTTTTCTTTTGGTCTTGCCTTTTTTTTTTTATAGTGAGCTTTTCAGCCGGTGTTGTCTTTTTCCCACTGTGTGGAGATTTTTGTTGGATTTTGCGTTTTTTCAATAAACTGTGAAACCAGTCTCTGCTTCCTGGGTCCTGGCCTTATTTCTTGCCACGAGATTCCGTATCACGGTCCTCCTTTTCTGTATTATCAGGTTTCTGTTTCCTGAGGTATTCAGGATTCGCTCATATTTGAGGGGCCATCTTCAGGATGTATTCCTCGATCTTAGTTGTTTCATTCTGGACATGTTGCTCTGATGCTCACCAGTCCTGTCTCCCTCAGTCAGTGTACAGTCTCAGGGTGCTGAACTTGGGATGAAACCCTCCATGCATTGTAAGAAGCTTCCTTGTCTTGATATCAGTGGTTTATATATCCCCCTCTGGCCAGATGATTATACCAGCAGTGTATCTGTTGACTGGTTGTGCATATGTGTTGATAGCCCGGATGTTGTTCTTTCCATTCAGCTGACTCTTCAGGACTTGCCTTACTCATTGTAAATATTTGTTTGTGGCTGACTTCCTTGCAACCTCCTCATGGTTCCCATTTGCCTGTGGTATCCCAAGATATTTGTAGCTGTCCTGAACATCTACAATGCTGCTTTCTGGTAGTTCAATCCCTCAACTTTCTGGAGCTCTGAGAGTTGACTAACTTTTCTCCTTGTTGGCTTGATCTTGGCCTCTAGCCTTCTTCTCCATGGGGGGTATTGCTCCTTGTAGCTGTTCATGCTGTTCATCTTATAGCCGTCTCTAAAATCACTGTTGCTGTGGTGTACATCAGCTGATTGATCTCTGTAATGGTCCTAGTAGAGATAGTTTGTAGTGCTGCATTCACATCGAGCAGAATTTCAGAGGGTTCTTTATCACTCAGTCATGGTAGTCAGGTCCGTGGTGCCAAGTGATTTGCTTGCTATTATCTTCAATCTCAGGTCAGTTGCCCCTGTGCTAAGAGTGTTGGTTGGTACCCAATCTCAGAGTGTGGGAAGAATGATTGTACCCGTACTCGTCACTTGTCTGGTAGCATTCCAAAAGTATGTATATATTTATATATATATGTACACACACACACACACACATATCTATCTATCGATCGATTGATATTCGCCAGGATGAACGAGTCATGTGCCGACCCGGGGAAATTGGCATACACGTTTGTCACCAGGCAATTTGAGTCACAGATCACCAGACATCCCTGTTTCACCTGTTTGCATTCGGTCAGGGTGAGTGACCATTACGTGTGCCGAACGCGCTTGAGATGTGGTCAGATGAGATACTGATCAAAATATGTAAATTTAGGTCTGACTGTATGTGCTGACTCAGATAGTTGCATTGAATCGTGGCTATTGATTGCAGTGAAATGCCAGACACTGTGGAAACCTGCTTGTGAGATGTTGGTGACGTGGGCGCACGACTCTGCTGGTTCACAAAAATCCACTTGCCCAGCAGTGCGCCGCTGACGCACAGAGTTGACCAGGTCTGGGGTGGTGAGCTGCAATGCCCATACTGGCGTACCTCTGTGTGCCTCGGTTTACCAAAATACCAAGTGCGCTGCACGAAAATTCCACTGTGCGGGGTGCGCACCCTGCGCTGCGCCAGCAGTCGGGACGAAAATAGAGCCCATGCAGTCAAAGTCACGTAGACAATTGTATCAAAAGCTGTAGTAAGAACTAAAATCAATCGTTTGACCATTATCAGATGCTAAAATCAGGTGCACAGACCCACCCTAAAACCTGACCAAAGTCTGTCAAAGACACCATAGCCATTCATGTAGTCCATGAGGTGCCCAGGAAGTATTTTTTCCTTAGGTGGGAAGGGAAGTTTAGATATTGGGAAGTTATTTAAAATGGATGGATCAAGAGATGGCTTTTTAAGAAGAGCTTGAACTAAAGCGGATTTAAAATGATCAGGTACTGAACCAGAAAAAAGTGAGGAATTGATAATGGCTAGGATAATTGAGGAGATTGGGGAGAAATAGTTCTTTAAAGAGGCCATATTGTGCTCATTTTCAAATTGCTCACTTTCCGTGTCTACTTGAATAGGATTGAATGCTTTAATGTTCAAAAAATGTTATTTTTCTCATACTATCCATTGTTGAACACAGCTTTCCTCTGCCTGAAAAGCTCTATTTCTCCTAAAAGCCCCTCTCCCAAATAGCTTGCTAGCTTGTCATTTCACACTGGCATAAGCAGGCTCCACTCACCATGTTTCGCCATTGGCTCTGCTAGTGTTAAGCTAGTTCTAGCTTCCAAGTAATTGCACTGCTATCATGAATATCCCCACAACAACCCTTTCTAAAATAAAAACTTCACCACTTCTTATGGTTGAGCATAAATCTGATCAGTATTAGGCCCAGCCTCACTGTCCAGTGGGGCGAGTAATGTTACAGCTTTGTAACAGTTTTAATATGATCTCAGCAAGCTAGGTGCATGGGTTAGTGGCATGAACATGGCAAGTTACACAATGTTGCCAAACCAATGAATTCCAGCATTTTGACCATTTCTTTTTCACTCATAGCTCTATCCTTATCTTCAGAGCATGTCATCACAAGTAAATTAAAATCCAGCAGCAACAGACACACACTGGAGAGGATCCTGGAGCAGAACAGGCCCTATATAACAACAAATCTATCATGAGCTGAGCTAGAGCTACAGTATAAACCCACAAAAACCAACATGAAAAAACAGCCATCAAACCTAGTACTCTCATTATTCCGCTGGCATCAGAGGCTTAACGTTCGCACAGTTCAAACACACGCAAATCAAAAAATAAACTTAACCCACTGGGTCTTGACATCCTCAGATGGTGGGAGTAGATGATGTGTTAGTTCTTGCAGCCAACAACAGAGCACTTCCTGTGCTTAGCCCTTAGCTTTGCTCTAGCCCTCAAAGCAGTCAGTGGTTAGCACACACCAGACTTTTCCTGTCCTCATCGGGAGATTTCTTTCACATTTCCATCAAAAATAAAGTTAATCCACTGCATCTTTCCTCAGATAGATGAAGACTTGTGTTGGTTCTTAGAGCCAACAACTGGGTGCTTTGCCGATAAGGATACCTTCAAGATGGTCACCTAGTTAGAGATGATGTTACAGAGTGATGCGTAATTTCTTTCATGTTTTGTATGTATAAAAAAAGCTACATAGCACACTAATGGACACAAATGGAAAGAGAAAAATCCCAAACACACAAATGGCCTCTTTAAAGTAGAGAGTTGGAATAATGTAATAATTTCATTTTCGTAATGAAAGTGGTTAGATGTTAAGTAATGACTAATTTTAGAAGAAGAAGAAGAAACGTACTTTATTAATCACATCACACAGTTTACAGTGAGTTGCACACTACACGCCATGCTTCTCGTGAAATTATTTTTCTCCGCATTTCTCCCATCCTCGGTCTGTCGATCCTCCATGGCAGACTAGGAGCGGTGGGCTGCCAGCTGCCAGCTGACGCTGGCGCCCGGGGACCAGTGCTTCTCTGTCACCATTGGTCAGGTTTTCTTGCATGTTTTTAGTGGGGGTTATTAAGGAGGCAAGAGCCTAAGAGGCATCTGAAGCCATGTTTATATTTGGCTATGAGATCTGAAAAATAATTAGCACAAGCAATTTTAACTTCCAAATTAATTTTTTTCATGAAAGTTCATCCAGGTCTTTAAATCCTTAAGACATGCTTGGACTGTAGATAGCTGATTGGCTTCTTGGGGTGTTTCCTGATATTGTTACCTAAAGGAAGCATAGAGAGGGTGAATAGAATTGGTTCAAGCACAGAACCCTGCAGAACTCTGTGACTGGCTTTAGTGTGGACAGAGGAGATATCATTAACATGTACAAACTGATCGATCTGAAAAGTAGGATTTAAACCAGTTTAGCGCAGTTCCCTCAATGTCATTGAACTGTTCCAGTCTCAACTAGTACTAAGAGTAGTACAGAGACAAGTCCTCTGATGCAATTAGAAGGTCATTTGTAACTTTAACCAGTGCTGCTGTGTGATAATGCACTCCAAATCTGGACTGGAAATCCTCAAACTATTGTTGTGTAGAAAGTCACACGGCTGATTAGCAACTGCTTTCTTGAGAATTTTTGAGAGAAAGTGGATGTTGGATAAAGGTCTATAGCTGGCTAAAACCCCTGGATCAAGAGTAGGCTTTTTAAGAATAGGTTTTATTACAGCTAATTTAAAGGACTGAGGTAGTCTGTTGTTCAAGATAGGTTGATCATACCTAGTAATGAGGAGTCAATTAAGGGTAAAACTTCGATAAGCATCTTAGTTGGAATGGTGTCTAAAATACAGTTTGACAGTTATACAGATCTGTCTTTTGCAACACTAAATTAATGAAGTATTCATGTTTAGGTTTAAATCACAATGGGTTCACTGCTTCTTCCTCCTCCACTGCTGTCTCCAGCTTACACTATCAGTTTATGTGATTTGTGCTTAATAACCACTTCCTGTCCTTCAATATTGCATCATCCCTTGCCTGTGTCTCAGTCATGCTGATTACCAGATCCAGTTAGCACTGTTGCTTCCTCATTAGCCCTAGTATATGCAGTACAAAGGAGACCTCAACACCATTTGTCTGAATGTCAATTTTGCCTTAATGTTGGAGCCGTTGTTCCTGTCTGCCTTTACTTATTTTGAACATATATTCGTCTTTGTTTGCCTGTTCTGACTACCTGTTACCAACTGTAAGACTGCATGTCTATTGAGTTAAGCCTACTTTATCATCAGTTTATCATATCAGTTCTACATCACTAGTCAGCTTCATGTCCACACGAATTAGATTTTGTTTATGTCAGACAGACAGATAGACAGATAGATAGGACAGACTCTGCCCACCATCTGCACCACAGTCCAATTATTTAGTCTCATCTGATTCTCTTCTTTAAGCCTATGAAACTCCAATGATTACACTTGATTGTGACCATCTCCAGTCACCAAAAACCTCCCTTCTCAAATAAAAATGGAATTATCATCAGATTTATCTCACTGCATGTATTGGCCTCGTCTGCGTTACCAAATCAACGTATATCAATTCCAGCCTAAAAAGTCTGATTAATCCAGTACAAATTCTCACATTTGAATGATTCGGATGAACCAAAGGGAGTAGTTATGGTTTTAGCTAAGATCTATCTCAGACCACAGTTCTCTGTTTTACAGAGAGGTGGATCCTGTGAAACCCAAAGCAAATGATAGTGTGCTGTAGAGGACAATTTATCCACATGCCGTTGGTGCGGGGGTGGAGCTGCCACTGTTGAGATGCAAGATAAGAATCAGCCTTGTTAAAAAATGCTGTTTTGAGAGAAGTAGTTATGAACTGTCACGCGCAGGAAAGTGAAAGATAGAAATGAGCATCTGTTGGGCTGTGGGGGTCAGGCGGTGTTAAGACGATGACATGGAGTGTAAGCTACAGAGAGGTGACAAGAGGTTGACACAAGGTGAGAAGATGAAAATAGATGTCATGTTAAACTTAAACATAAAAATAAAAATAATAACTCCAAACAAAACACTCTACTCTTTACAGTTGTAATTTTAATCTCTTTTCTGTGATACAGCACCTTACCATAAACTCACACCGGCCATTCAGACTAAACTCACAAGACATGATGTCATGATTGAGAGTCCAATACTAACCTCTGTTGACCTTGTGTCCCAACCTGTTTCAGGAAATACCAACCTACTATTATTGTTAAATCACAAGTCTCCACCCCACCTGCATCATCACAGACTGCCACTCCTGACTCAACCACTCCCCTAAGATTATATACCTCCGCCCCTCAGACCTGTGACTCCCTCCCCTCTTTTCCCTTCAAACAATTTCAGGCAGAACAAAGACACAGCTTTAATATAAACTTTTCACCTTTATATTTTATTTGGTTGATATGGCCTGTATTGTTTGAAAGGTAAGATTGTTTTGTGCTTTATTTTACTTTATTCTTGAGTTTATTCCTATGTCAATAAAGAGATTAGAGTGAAATGCTAGATTGTGGATGTCTAAAACCTTTTTTTTTTTTTTATCATTTTATACTATGAAGAGCTGAAATATTTTTCCTGAATAATATTCCCTTGCATAGCAAAACAAAAAACAGAAAAACATCCAACAACCACCATCCACATTTCAATCCACTCTTGATTACAATAAATGGTTTGGGCGGCTTTCTGGACCCTGTTCTTAAATGCGCACCACATCAGATGTTCTGTGCTGACGCAACCACAAACAATATGGCTTTTAAAATTACACCTCAACAACTCATCACTGCCCACTTTCAAAAATATCTATGAAATAATTGCCTCATGGCAGTTTAGGTCCAGTGTGTAGGATTTAGACGAGCTCTTTTTCATTAGTGTATAATCACTTGAAAATAGGAATTGTTGTGTTTTTGCTAAGTTAGAATGAACCCTTTATATCTACAGAGGAGTCCGCTTCCCTGGGGTCTGCCATGTTGTAACACCATGTTTCTACAGTAGCCCAGAACAGACAACAGAACAGTTCTTGCCCAGATTATTGCACAGGTAATTTACAGATGATTTACAGATAAATTATTAAAAAAAATTAATTTCAGCAGTTCTTGTTGTGTAGTCTGACAGCTGCAGGAAGGAATGACCTGTGATACCGCTCCTTCACACACTTTGGATGTAACATCCTATCACTGATGGAGCTCCTCAGTGCAGTGAGTGTGTGTTGGAGTGGGTGGGAGTCATTGTCTGTCATGAAGGACAGCTTGGCTGTCATCCTCCTCTCCCCCATCTTCCTGTCAGCTGCTGTGATGCTGCTCCCCCAGCAGACTACTCCATAGAACAAGGCAGAGGCCACAACAGAGTCATAGAAGAAGTTGGTTGCAATTCACAACCTCCCAACAAGTTGCCACTAAATCTTACACACTGGTCCCTTGGAACTTAGATGTTGAAAGTCAAAAAATGTTTTTGATCCTATTAGAAAATACAAGTTCAAGTCAAGAGCAAGAGGTGTTGGTTTTCAGTGCCAGTTAATATTGCTTTTATTAGAGACAGGAGATCAGAAAACATTGTTACTATTTGCATTTAGTGTTGAGCAATGTTTTGATTACACTGTAAAAAGGGATTTTGGAATGTGGTAAATATAATCTATGCAAACCGTATAAAATGTACTCTATTATTGTAGTCAGACAAGGAATTATAAAATAATGGGTACACTTTACACATAGTACCTATTCGTTAACAGTGACAACTGTTACATGGAAAAATAGGGTAAAATATATCCCAAAGCCGTGAGTCCTGTGCTCCAAATTGCGCATGCGTCAGACCGCGTGTTTGAGCAAGTGGGACAGGGAACTCTTGGACTGCTGCTGTCGAACCACAGAAGTGAAGGTAAGCTATTTACATAGGGCTATTGAACAGGTAAACAGGTTCATTGGTAACAGGTGATAGTATCATGATTGGGTATGAAAGGGGCATCCTGGAAAGGCTCAGTCATTCACAAGTGAAGATGGAACGAGGTTCACCATGACCACATGATTGTGTGAAGGATGTTATTGCATGGGCTCGGGCTGTAAAACCACTGTTGGTAAACACAGTTCATTTGCAATGACTGTATTGTTCTTATTAACGCTTTACACAGCTCTCTTGCAATGGCTGGCTGATGTAGGTTTCAAAACATAAAAAAAAGGAAGGAAAAGCAGTGAATCTGTCTTTTCATCAGAATCCTCTGCTGTATGTCCTGGACGACCACCATCAACCACTCCCCACTCCCCCCCTCCTTCTCCGCCTTCTTACACCCCCCCATCCTCCTGTGTGAGTCCTCCTCACACCTCCTCAGATTGCCAGACTGACTTTACTCCCCAACCTGAGGACTACACCCTTCCTCCACCTGTCACATCTACAGTGTGCTTCCTGCTGACCAGGTGAGAAGACAGCTGATGAGATTCCACTCAAACAAGGCTCCAGGCCCTGATGGTGTCAGCCCCAAGGTGCTCAAAGCCTGTGCCCCCCAGCTGTGTGGAGTTCTTCACCATGTCTTCAACATGAGCCTAAGTCTCCAGAGGGTCCCCATGCTGTGGAAGACGTCGTGCCTCATTCCTGTGCCAAATACATCACGGCCCAGGGACTCAAACGACTACAGACCTGTGGCACTGACCTCCCACATTATGAAGAACCTGGAGAGAGTCGTCCTGGAGCAGCTCCGGCCCATGGTCAAGCCACTCTTGGACTCCCTTCAGTTCGCCTATCAGCCCCGACTTGAGGACGCCATCATCTAACTGCTCAACCGTGTCTACACCCACCTGGACAAGCCGGTGAGCACTTTGAGGGTTATGTTTTTTGACTTCTCCAGTGCATTTAACACCTTTTGTCCAGCTCTACTGGGTGACAAACTGACAGCTATGCAGGTGGACTAGCTATGCTAGTGTCCTGGATTGTGGACTACCTGACTGGCAACCACAGTATGTGCATCTGCATCACTGTGTGTCCAGTGTTGCCTTATTTACCTTGAAAAAGTAATCTGATTATTGACTACTGATTACTCGTTTAAAAAGTAACTTAGTTACTTTACTGATTATTTGATTTTAAAAGTAACTAAGTTAGATTACTAGTTACTTTATTAGTTACATTCAGCAGCTGCTGACAATCCCCTGCCTCAATATAGAAATGACAACCGGTTTTGTCAATACTCACTTCATTGGAAGTGCATGTTTAACAGTAGCGTCGAGTAAACAATGTATCTCCTGACATTTTAAGTTTAACTTTTTTTTTCTGAAAAAAAAAAAAACATTTTTCTAAAATATGAAATAAAGACAGTCTTTCTTGACTTCACTTAACCTAAACACTTGTTTTTCTAAAACATGAAATAAAGCCAGTCTTTCTTCACTTAACATAAATACTTTTTATAAAACATGAAATAAAGCCAGTCTTTCTTCACTTAACATAAACACTTAAAAAAAAAAAAAAACATGAAATAAAGCCAGTCTTTCTTCACTTAACATAAACACTTAAAAAAAAAAAAAAAAAAAAAAACATGAAATAAAGCCAGTCTTTCTAGACCTCACATATTTAACTGTAATGGTAAAACAAACTATTTATAATCTACATTGTTTAATTGTAACTATTAAATTGTTTTATAAACATTAAACCTGATGTTCACAGCATTAGAGCAGCAAGAAGTAGTTTTACAAAACAAAACAGATAAAACACTACATGCAGGCTGGTATCCTATATCCTATGTGCTACTCCTATACACAGCCCTGCTCTCTGCATTGGAGCCTAAATATTTCTCCACTTCAGTTGTGGAAATGATGTTGATGGTGTGTGAAGCACACCTGTGGTGAGGGGGAAGAGACAGCTGGCCATCACTTTCTTTCTGGTCTGAGAGGATTGCTGACAGATCTAAAAAAATGACATCATCATCTGGAGGAGTGGACTCTTCCTCCTCCGTCTCATCATCGGACTCGGTGACAGGCTGATAAACTTTAAAAGCCTTGACAAAGTTGGATCCGTTATCAGTCACCGTTGTAACTACCATATGAAGAGTGAATGTTTTTGGTTCCTGCACCAATAGCATCATATGTGTGCCTGCCGCGAATTCTCCTACATGCCAATGCAGCCTTGTTGCGCTCTAATGTGGATCTACTGATCCAGTGGAGCGTTACTCCCATATAGCTTCTGTTGTTAGCAGTCCAAATGTCCGCGGTAGTTGACACAAAGTCGACCTCATACAGCGCGGCCTTCAGATTTCTCTCCATCTCTGCATACTCCTTCTCCAGGTAGGAAGAAAAGGATGTTCTGTGAGGCAGCTCGGCATTGATAGTAGTAGGGATCTTGTTTATTATGGCACGAAACGAGGGCGAGTCAACCGTGTTTAAGGGCAGCATTTCCTCGACAACATACCGCTTGACCAACTTCTTCAACTCTCCCCCACTTGGCGGGTCCCCTCCTGCAGAAGTCGAGGCCGTGGCTTTGCTCGCAGCTCTCTGCTTAACACCACCTGGTGGGACTTGCTCTGCCTCTGTCAACTTGACTGTGCTGTGCTGCGACTCTAAGTGCTTCTGTGAATTAGACGTTGTGTTTTTGAAGCTTGACAGTATTTTGTTGCAAGCATAGAGTGTACAACGAACCTTAATATTCCTGTCTTTAGCTGACACGAACTCAAAATAATGGCTGTATTTCCAGGTAGAAAAGGCGCATCTGTCTCCTCCCTCCATTGTTGTTTGGGTTTGTGTCGCTGTGTGATTACACGTGAGTTGTCCTCATGCTGAAAACGTGACTTGTCTCGTACATGACGTCACTCCCCGAGACGCAAGAAGAAAGCAAAAATAGAATTTTTTATTAAGGAAAGTTGCAAAAATAGTAACGCAAAGTGACTTGGACATAAGTAACTTTAATCTGATTACTGGTTTGGAAATAGTAACGCGTTAGATCACTCGTTACAGACAAAAGGGGTCAGTTACTAAGTAACGCGTTACCGGCATCACTGTGTGTGTCAGACAGAGTGGTCAGCAACACTGGGGCCCCACAGGGGACCGTTCTCTCCCTTCCTCTTCACCCTCTATACCATGGACTTCAACTATTGCACAGAGACCTGCCACCTTCAGAATTTTTCTGATGACTCTGCGATAGTTGGATGTATCAGCAAGGGTGATGAGGATGAATACAGGGCTGCTGTGGACAACTTTGTCACGTGGTGTGAGCAGAACCATCTGCAAATAAATGTGGCAAAGACTAAGGAACTGGTAGTGGACCTGAGGAGAACCAAGGCACTGGTGACCCCTGTTTCCATCCACGGGGTCGGTGTGGACACTGTGGAGGATTACCTGGGGGTACATATTGACAATAAACTCAACTGGTCAAAGAACAGAAGAAGGTTAACTGACACCTTATCGTGGTGGAGGAGTTTGAGCACCAATGATCCTAGAGGCCGGGACCCAGCCGGGCACAGCCTGAAGGGTTAGCGGGACAGACTTGGCAGACCCAAACGTACCATGAGGGTCTGTTGGGAACATCTGGCAGAACCCGCTGTCAGGGAGGTTTTCAACTCCCACCTCCGGGAGAGCTTCGACCAGATTCCGAGGGAGGTTGGAGACATTGAGTCCGAATGGACCATGTTCTCCACTTCCATTGTTGATGCAGCCGTCCGTAGCTGTGGCCGTAAGGTCCGCGGTGCCTGTCGTGGTGGCAACCCCCGAACTCGGTGGTGGACACCGGAAGTAAGGGATGCCGTCAAGCTGAAGGAGTCCTATCGGGCCTGGTTGGCTCATGGGACTCCTGAGGCAGCTGACGGGTACCGACAGACCAAGTGTGCGACAGCTCGGGCGGTTGCAGAGGCAAAAACTCGGGTCTGGGAGGAGTTCGGGGAGGCCATGGAGGAGGACTACCGGTCTGCCTCGAGGAAATTCTGGCAAACTGTTCAGTGCCTCAGGAAGGGGAAGAAGCTTTCTGCCAACACTGTTTACAGCGGAGATGGGGAGCTGCTGACCTTGACTGGGGATATTGTTGTGTGGTGGAAGGAATACTTCGAGAATCTCCTCAATCCCACTGTCATGTCTTCTGTAGAGGAAGCAGAGACTGGGGACTTGGAGGTTGATTCATCCATCACCGGGACTGAAGTCACTGAGGTAGTTTGCAAGCTCCTCAGTGGTAAAGCACCGGAGGTGGATGAGATCTGCCGTGAGTACCTCAAGTCTCTGGATGTTGTAGGACTGCCTTGGTTGACACGCCTCTGCAACATCGCGTGGCAGTCGGGGACAGTGCCTCTGGACTGGCAGACTTGGGTGATGGTCCCTCTTTTTAAAAAGGGGGACCAGAGGGTGTGTTCCAACTATCCGGGGATCACACTCCTCAGCCTTCCTGGGAAAGTCTATTCCAGGGTACTGGAGAGGAGAATCTGGCCAATAGTTGAACCTCGGATTTAGGAGGAACAATGCGGTTTTCATCCTGGCCGTGGAACACTGGACCAGCTCTATACCCTCCACAGGCTGCTTGAGGGTTCATGGGAATTTGCCCAACCAGTCCACATGTGCTTTGTAGACTTCTGCGTCATTCTGTGGGAGGTGCTCCGGGAGTATGGGGTTGGAGGCCCTCTGTTGAGGGCTGTACAGTCCCTGTACAACCGGAGCAGGAGCTTGGTCCGTATTGCCGGCAGTAAGTCGGACCTGTTCCCGGTGCATGTTGGACTCCGGCAGGGCTGCCCTTTGTCACCAGTTCTGTTCATCATTTTTATGGACAGAATTTCTAGGCGCAGCCAGGGGCCGGAGGGGGTTTGGTTCGGGAGCCGGCAGATTTCGTCTCTGCTTTTCGCGGTTCGCAGCCAAGTGTGAAGCAGCTGGAATGAGAGTCAGCACCTCTAAGTCCGAGGCCATGGTTCTCGACCAGAAAAGGTGGCTTGCTCCCTTCAGGTTGGGGGACAGTTCCTGCCTCAAGTGGAGGAGTTTAAGTATCTTGGGATCCTATTCACGAGTGAGGGAAGGATGCAGCGTGAGATTGACAGGCGGATCAGTGTAGCGGCCGCAGTAATGTGGTCGCTGTACCAGTCTGTCGTGGTGAAGAAGTAGCTGAGCCGAAAGGCGAAGCTCTCGATTTACTGGTCAATCTACGTTCCTACCCTCACCTATGGTCATGAACTTTGGGTCATGACCGAAAGAACGAGGTCCCGGATACAAGCGGCTGAAATTAGTTTCCTTTGCAGGGTGGCAGGGCGCTCTCTCAGAGATAGGGTGAGGAGTTCTGTCACCCGGGAGGAGCTCAGAGTAGAGTCACTGCTCCTCCACATCAAGAGGAGTCAGCTGAGGTGGCTCGGGCATCTTTATCGGATGCCCCCTGGACGCCTCCCCAGGGAGGTGTTCCAGGCATGTCCCACCAGGAGGAGGCCCCGGGGACCCAGGACACACTGGAGTGACTATGTCACTCGGCTGGCCTGGGAATGCCTTGGGGTCCCCCCGGAAGAGCTGGGAGAAGTGTCTGGGGAGAGGGAAGTCTGGGCGTCCCTGCTCAGACTGCTGCCCCTGCGACCCGGCCCCGGATGAAGCGGGTGAAAATGGATGGATGGATGGATAGGCAAAGAACACTGACGCTCTCTACAGGAAGGGCCAGAGTCGTCTCTACTGAGCGACTGAGGTCTTTCAACATCTGCAGGACTATGCTCAGGATTTTCTATGAGTGTGTGGTTGTTAGTGCTATTCTCTACGCTGTTGCGTGCTGGGGCAGCAGGCTGAGGATGGCGGAAGCCAACAGACTCAACAAACTGATCCGCAAGGCCAGTGACATTGTGGATATGGAGTGTGACTCTCTGATGGTGGTGTCAGAGAGGAGGATGCTGACTAAGCTACGGACTATCTTGGACAACGTCTCACACCCACTTCATTATGTGCTGACCAGGCACAGGAGTACTTGTGAGAGTGACAGTGAGAGACTCATCCCACCAAAACTCAAGACTGAACGTCACAGGAAATCATTCCTGCCTGTGGCCATCAACCTGTACAACTCCTCCCTCTGAATGGCCCTTGGACTTTTCACTGCCTGTTCTGATACATATTTGACCAAATTCAATTTTGCACATCCTTCTGTATATACTCTGTTTATTTTTTTCTCAGTAAAAATATTTTGTTTACTTGTTTTATATTCTGTATGAAAAACAAATAAATAAACAAACAAAAAAATGGGCATGTTTTCCTCAAAAGAGTAAAAGTAGCCCCACATCAATAATCATAATTTTCAACAAGTTTTTAACCACTCCCAGGCCGCCAAGTCACCTAGTGGGAGCCTACAGAAGTAGAATTGGAGGGACAATCCCCTTTATTTGTCACACAGTGTTACATGCGCATGCACACACGCCATGCAATTGGTAAAACTTGTCCTCCGCATTTATCCCATCCTGCTTGTCCTTCCTCCATGGCAGACCAGGAGCGGTGGGCTGCCATCCGACCGGCACCTGGGGAGCCAGTTCCTGTTTCACCATTGGTCAGGTGGTGATGTCAGGTGGCATGTTTTTAGTGTTTTTTTTTTGTTTGTTTGTTTTTTTTTAAGGAGGAAAGCAGCAACAGCTTAGCTGCTCACTTTGTTCCCAGCAGTTCCAAACAGGAGGCCTAGTATCCCACAGGCCAACAAGAGTATTTTAACAGCCTCTTACTGACCCAGTTGTGATCAAAATAATGTGACCACAGGTCCAAGATTGTTAAGCAGTGGGTTGTTTATTATTTTGTTATGTTTTCCCGTGTTATGTGTTGTGTGCGAGTTTCCCTTCCAGTTCTGCAGTGGAGGTGTGGCGGGCAGATGGCGCACCTGATGCTCATCCACTGATCTCTCCCCATTTAAGTAGAGTTTCGGAGATGTCTTGCTGCCAGATTGTTCAAGCTTCATGCTAGACTTTCCAGCCATATTTTGTCTCTCGTATTCCCAGTAGTAGTCTCGTTTCTTGTTGCCTGTGAGTGTATCTCAGTTCAGTTTGGTTTGTTATTCCATAGCGTGATTCTCTAGTTTTGTTTTCTTGTTCTAGTTGTGTGTTTCTTCCTGACCGCTAGCCACGGTGTAGTAGATAGTTTTGTTTAAGGGCTGTTTTTGTGTTTTGGAGATTGTGGTTTTTGTTTGTTCTTATTTTTACTATTGTATCAGGGTTTTTCATTCTTGTTAATAAACTGTTCAGCTCCGTTCGTTCCATGCTTTGTGTCTGCCCCTTGGGTCCTCTTTAAATTTAAACTTACTATCAAAACCTAACAAAAATAAGTTCACAAGAAAGTGTGTAAGTAAGTGACTGCCATGTGCTGGAACTTGCAGTAAGAGGACTGCACCTGGACTGGAAGTTTACCGTAGACAGTATACAGTAAATAAAGATTCAAAACATATTCTATCCTAAAATGTTACACATGTAAGATTTCCTTCCAAATCCTTAAAACAGCTGTACCTGGGACAATAATTAAAGTGTGCAGTAAAATTGCTTAAAATAATCATTCAAATAAACCAGCACTTTCATGCAAAACACCTCGCTTTTCAATACCAAACCAGTGGCCTTAGTTTATATGGTGCAATCATAAAGAGGACAACACAGCAGATAAACGCTCACATCCTGGGGATGCACTGGTGAATGCCATAGCAGCATTTTAAATTACACTCCCCAGTGTACACCACAGAACTCCATTAGGTTAGCCCATTACCACCAGTTCCCACTCTGTATCCTCACTTAGAAAGCCCAGAATGGGACAGCTATAACTTAAAATTCTAGCATTTTTTATGGATAACTGACAATAATGGATGTTTATGGTGGCTTGTATCTTTAGGCAGTTACTGATATTGATACAACAGACTATTACTTTTAATAGTGCTCACATTGTGTGCCTACAGTAAGTGCCCAAGTTGGATGACATGAATGCAATAATTTTGTTTTATGACTTGTGTACAAAAACAAGACAACTAAATAACCAATTAAGAGTTTATTGTACTTCATTAGTTCTCCGTGTGCAGCTCTCACTGACTATTTAAATAATTTAGTGTGCATCATTATGCGCAGAAAACATGGTGATGAGTATTACGTCTTCAACAGTGAATTTGACATAAAAGGGGACATTATCCTCTAATTTTAACCTGTTCAAGGTGCCAGGTATTTGCACCTTTGGTTTCTGCACATCGGTTGGTTTCTGCACCACGGTTGGTCATGTGTCTGGTTGGTCACTAAATTGGGAAAAATAATTTGGCCCCACCATGTTCACCTGTGGCTGGGGCTTTCACATGAATTTATGCTCACACCAAAATTCATTAAATGCTGGATGTGCTTGGTCTTTCTCCATTTTCCTGCTCATCAGTTGGACAAAGGACCTCTCAGATACAAACAGAACAAAGAATCTGTGGCTCTGTTTTGAGGGCTAACAGACAAACTGCATCTGTCTGTACTTTGTACAACAAGGAGCCACACTGAGGTTTTGCACCATAAAATGACAAACAAGCAGCACTGCTCCACTTTGAGGCCTTCCTATTCATGGTCACTAAATATGGAAGGAGGGAATATAGATTTATACAAAAAGCTGCAAACCTGACTTATCATTGCCAAACTACCACTACAGTAGAGGAAACTGTGTGAGGAAAGTGGAACATTTGTAGCACTATCTTACTGAGCACAGATAGAGGGACAGAGACTTCAGCTTTTGCAATTTTTGACCCATCTTTGTGTGGCGAGTTGGGGGGTGTGTTTAAATATCAGTATCAAGATTCAGGTATTCGACAACGCCACCTGGGGAATTGCACCCCAGGAAATACTAAACCAAGATTTTAACTAGATCAGGTCACACAGATTCGTAAACCACTGGGGCGAGATGGTTTGTAATTTTAAAAACAAACAAACTTTATTAAACTAAATTATACAAAAGAAAAGAAACAATATGTCTCACGCCACACATAATATGAAATAGGCACTTGGGCAGGGGAGGGGAATAAGGCCAGGGCTGGGGCTTACCATGCGGCAGAAACCAAAAAGGGAGAAGGGATCCTCAAAATTAACCACCCGTGACACTGCACACACACAACAAAAAAAGGGAGGGGGTTTGTGAAGAATGCACCACCACCAGGGGTCAAACTGCCGCCGTCAGCCACCAGCACCTGAACAAAAAAAAAGAGAACAAGGATTAATAAAACATGCCCAAGAACTAAACAAAAATTGGTGTGGACTAACTAATAAAAATTACAAAAGAACCATAATTTAATGAACCTAATTTAACCCAACTAAAATCCAATACAAGAAAATATGAATAATTAAATCAATTTATCACAATTAATAACCCAAAATATAAAGAGAAAACTACTGACCTAATTGAAAAGAACCACCAAAGAAACACAAATGAAACAAATTAACACAAGGTTTAAAAATAGAGAGATCATGGTCAGTGGCAGGGGCAATCATGCAGGCCCCAGCACAGCCCCTTGAATCAATGGGACCTCAGTCAGTAGGTCCAGGCGGCAACCAGCTGCGTCGGGCCAAAGCGTAGTCCGCCCCACAGCAAACAAATACAAAAAAAAAACAAACAAAAAAAAAAACAAACAAATTTTAAACAGGAAACCAAACACCAAAATGAAGAGAAAAGAAAAGAAAGAAAAAAAACAAAACCAGAAAAACCAAAACAGAATAACCAAAACAGAGTTAGAAGAGAAGAACCAAAACAGCAACGCAGCTCCAGGAGTGACGGTCAGTGATGGCCAGAGTTACATTCCACAGGGGTGCCAGGCATGCACAGCGAACATAGCCTCACAGGACGCAGCTGCGGCCTGAGAATTACGCACAAGAGAGTGATCAGCAGGGAGCCAAGCAACAGTTGAAGATGAACAGGCAGACAACGTGCGGACAAACATACCAGAGTGGACCAGTAGCTGAACACAGCGAGGCTCCAGCGAGCCACTCCCCCGGACCAAGAAGTCAGCTGCGCTGCAAGGGGTGGAGAGCATGTGACCAAACTGCACATTACGCACGTACAGAGCAAAAGAAGACCGCAGATGCTTACCGGGGTAGAGAAGATTTGTGTGCCTTGACGGCTGCACCAAACAAGCGCCACAGCCACCACAGGAGCAAGCGAGGAGCGGAAGAGAGGACGGGACGTGGCCTCACACCTGAATATAATGCGGTGCATGGCACCGCCCCGCAATCACGGTGGTTGGAAAACTGACACAGTGCCGAATAGTGGCAGTGAAAACACTTCAGTGACAGCAGCAGATAACTTCCCATGAAGTCAGTTCACATGAGCTCACTATTAAGTAACACTACAACACAAGTAGGTCTAATAGATATCCGTTTACAGCAATAATATACTGGAGCCTGTAATAAAGTAGTTTGAAAGTTAACAATGAGTTTTCTAATTCAATCACTGCTCCTTTTGTTTAAGCTGACGACATGAGGCTTACAGTGTCTCCATCTACTTAGACAGAGCAATGGCTGGAGTGCGGGAGATCTGTGCATTTGTTGACAGTGAGACAAGACCTGCGAGGGACAGACTGAGATCAGTAGTTATTCTGCTGTTACTCTAGTTCCATGACCACCGGGTCCTCCAAGTAGTCCTTTTTAATTCAGGCTGAAGACTCAGGGGATGAGGAGTGCTGTGACCATGACTTTTTAATAGGGGCTTCCCCCAGAGCATACAGCGATTCATCCTGATTGGCTGGAAATGTACATGCAGATTTTCAGGACGTGTAATGCGAACGAGCGACTGAGCCTACAGAGCCCCACTAAGCCTACTTAGTCTGTAAAAATCCACTTAAGAGTTAAAATGGGAAAATCATAAAAAATAAGCATAACATAAGCATAGACCCAGAAGCAACTAAAAAGGCGGTGGTCTATCAGCAGAGTCAGGTTCCAGGACCTGAACAATTGTTTGTGAATATATAAAAGCACGAGGCGAATTAGCAGATGAACAAATGAATAAAAGTGGATGAATCATCTGATCATCAACAGAGAGTCACTTTAGTGGGAGAGATGCAACTTTTCATTGGATTCTACTCTGACGTGTCACACACATTGACAGGAGGAGTCATATACACGTACTGTGCATATACAGTATGCATCTGCTACAGTGATCAACTGACCAGCTCTTCCTTCTTTCAATGACATTTACCCTGAACGCATGTCTCTCATTTTCAATTCCCATTCATCTTCTCCACACTTTTTTTTTCTCGCACTCCTCTTCTGATTCTTTGACTGAAGAATATGTGTTCTCAAAAATGGGTGTCAGCAAGAAGGACGTCTGGATTTAATACAGATTCATTATTTTGATTGATGCTGCAAGAATCTGCCCCTCACTGCAGACATAAAAAGGTTCAGCTACATGCTTTATGGTTTATAAAAACCTCAAAAGAAACTTTAAGTCCCTTTATAGATCTCCCCAGTGCTTTCTCTTGTCTTTCAACTTGATCCTGACAAATGGACCAGAATAGTTTTCACTGCAAATGAAGTTAGTGGGAAGGCTTTCTGGAATACTTTCTCCTTTTTTATTAGCTGTGTTGTACTGTAAGGCATGATCGATAGGATCAATATTGCAATGGGGATATATCTGGACCTTTAATCTCCCACATGGAGAGATGTGAGTGGAATACCAGACTTATGTAGGCAGATTTAAGGTAAAAATTGTTACGAGATTAGAGGAATGATTTGTGTTTGGGTGAAAATATTGTTTTATTTGATTGTCGAGCTGTCATTGAAACAGATGCAGGGTTGTGAAAAGACAAAAAAACAAAACAATTGGAATTAGGATTGAATTAGCCAACTTTCTTGAACAAGCAGCGGTTTACTTTCATATATCTTAACAGTTTTGCCTGTGGTAATGCTTTATATGCAAAGAATTTAATAACAACATACCCTATTTGCTTTGGTAAGCCTCTCTGAGCAATACAGTTCTATTTCAAAAACAATTCAGAATTAATGAAATAGCTTACTGTGGGTATCATGCATATAGTTCAGGGGCAGAATAACACAGTGAGAGTAGTTTTTCACTTGGGAACCATAATAGCGCAACCCTTAGGGCTGACAATGAGTCATAACACTTCCTGAATTACATATCATGGGCAGGATATTCCAGACACCTGAAAAAGGAAAGGATCGCAAAACGAGCACCGCACTGAAAATTTCTCATTTCCCATCTTTTTTTTTTTTTTTCCCAAGCTGCTCAATTTACTGGTGCAAACTCAAGAGGAGAGTGCATACGGCCTGATTAGACGCACAGATGATAATTTAAACTTCAGATGGAAAAAATGCTATTTCCTCTTTTTGAGGAAAAATGGACTTACTCATTCAATTACCAAAGGCACATTTTAGCTGAAAACATTGCTTGCTACTTCCTGTTCCTGAGGAAAAATGGACTTACATTCCCACCACCATATATGCCGTTGCCTGGGGAGTTAAACTAAATTATGTTCCGATAACCTAAATCTAACATGAAATAATTAACCCAAATCCAATTAATGCTCATTGGACGGTCTTTTTTCTTTTTTTTTTTTTTTTTTGATTGCTAAGGACCAATTGCACAAATCCACTTGTTTCTTTTTTCAGTTCCTGAGCTCAGGGTCGTAATTTACAGAGGCTGCATCCCCGATTTTCTTTCAGCCTTTGGAAACCTCCAATAAACCAGCAGCAGATGAACTTGAAGGCAAAGAATGATCAAGGGATTCAGCAATGTAGCCTGGTTCAAGTCCATAAGGGCTTTGCTCATCTGTGTTTACATCAGCAGCAGTGCTGGCTCTAATTGAAGTTATTTTGTTCTTAAAGAATGACCCAAGTTCTTCACAGAACTGTGGACGGGTGGGGGCAGTGCTGAGTAGCTGGTTAATAGTGTAGAGTAATCTAGAGGTCTGAAAGATGTATACCTGCGGAAGAGATTGGGATCATTATTTTAGGTGTAAGGCAACATCAAAGCTTGACTTAATCATTGCTTTCCTACCTTAATACAACAAAATGTGACAAATAAATAGATATAAATTTACTGAATTGATATTAATTATTAAAATAATATTTGTGCACCAATAACTTTGTAAAAAAAATCTTCAAAATGAATTACAATTCAAGTACAAACCTTTTAATTGCAATAACAAATTGATCAGGAACTACAATTTCAATATAAAACAAGACCACCGCATATAAACACAGCTGATAACAATGAAAAATTCCCTGGGGAGATAGGAGGGAAGCAGAAATGTTAGCATCTCCAGGACAGGTGTCGTACTGCTTAGATATAGTAAATACCAGTTTAATTGTCACTGCAATTCACACAGCATCAATAATCTTTGCAGCAAGACCCTTTACTGGTCTTTGACTGTGTTGTCAGGCTTTATTAATCCCTGCCTTCAGAATTACCTGGATTCCCACCAAAAAATTATGCATTCTGGGGTTTTGAAAAGTTTCAGCTTGTCCAACGATTTCTTTGTTTCATCTTAACAGTGTATGAAGTGAGCTGTACGTGAGTGATCTGTATAGAATCTCTCAAGCATTTCTGCAATGTAATTGAGTCATCAAGGAGCTTATCATGTTATCCAGACTCAGGGACACACACGCTCACACATTTACAGCATGAAGACACACACAGACAAACCGTGTGCTCTGCATGAGACATAAATACAGCATTGTCTTATGATCTGTGATTAAATATAACGTAAGAAAAACACTGTTGGCATTGTAGAGACACTACTGCCAATGGCAAAGTGATGTCCTCTACATAAAACAAGTGGAGTACACAGTTACTGTTACAACTGCTTTCTCTGCCTGAATGTACTCGCAGCAGTGAGCTCTGATAAATGATTCATGAACATTTCATTCTTTCCATGTGCTATCTGGCTTAGTTATACAAACTGGCGCCTTTGTTGTAGGCTCGTAAATGGTCACTCCGTACAGCCTATACTGTAATTATGCTGTTATAAATACTGTGTACATGGCACGACCACATTCTGGTATTAATGAGGAGTCTGCTTTTTGTTTGCACTCAATGCCGGCAGATAAAAGGGGCAAAAGAAGGACAGATGTCCCAGTGTCAAAAGGAAATAAAATAACTGAAATGTCACAGGATTGAGTCCATCTTCAGCCGTGCTAGCCACAGTTGGTCGTCCATCACTTCGATCGAAATTGAAATATCTCACCAACTATGGGATGAACGGCCATGAAATCTTGCATGGATATGCATTGTCTTCAGAGGATCACTCATGGTGAGTTTGCTGATCCACCGACTTTTCTTTCAGCACCACGATGTGGCTGACATTTTGACGAATATTGGATGGCCTGCAATGAAATCTGGTACAGATCGAAAGTCTGATGACTTTGATGAACCCTTAACTTTTCATCTAGCGCAATTAATCAGGTCAAATAGTTTGATTTGTCTGAATCACAGACAGAATGGGCTTTATTGGCCAACTATGTGTGCACATAGAAGGAATTTGACTCTGGCTCTACTTTGTATTTAGCGCTAATTGGTAAATGTTAGTGTAGCCCTTGTATCACTGATGGAACCCTTTAAACTACTGGACCAGTTCAAGGTTCTGAAGGAAAGGGGAAACAACACAAAAATTAGACCAGAGACCATGTAGCCTACTTTAAATACAAAAGCTGGCACTTTCCTGAATTAGACACAGATTTAATGCAAAAAATAATAATCAGTTAAATCAGCCGTTCAAAAACCCTGCAGGTAAAATAAAAACAGAAAAATAAAGGTAATTTACTCTTTTTCCTTTTTTAGGCTCTTTCTTTTAGTATTAGAAAACAGAGTAGTTATCTTGTTTTAGGTTACAGGTTTGTACCTACTTTGAGTTCAGTTATATTCTTGAGTTAACTCACTCAATTCACAATTTCCAAGTGAAAATGAATTGCTTCACAATCATATCTTATCCATAACAGTGATGATTATGAACAAACTTAATATGAACATCTAACGCTTCAATTTCAATTCCAGTTCAGTTTAGAGCTGTATACTCCAATTCAATTCAGTTTGAATAAGAGGAAAACAAAAAGATCCGACATTTCTATCACTCAGGCAGTGAGCTTACCAACAGTTCGAATGGCAGCGGATGTCCTCACTGGCACAATGAAGATGAGTTCCCGCCACTGGAATCACGGTCGACGGGTCCGGCTCGCCATCTTGTGTCCCATGTCGTGTGTGCATCGTCTCCTTACACACCACGGAACAGAAAGTCTCCAACCAATTCAACAAGAACAAAAAAACCTGACCTGCACGACAGGTCATAAATGGAATAAATTATCCTATCTACATGAAATAAAACTGCAAACTGTAAGTTTGTGCATCTTAACATTACTGCTAAGTCGCTCATCAAAGAAAGCATGGTTACAGAGCAGCATTTTCTTAAAAACACTGTCCTTTAAACAGCATAAAACATTTTAAAAGCAGTGAAACTTTCACTAACACAACATGTATTCATTCACATTTGGTTTCCTTAATTAAACAAAAAACATTAACTGCTAAACAGAATTAACGATCTCCTCCACACGCTTCAACATTAGCTCTTTGCTAGCATCCACATGCATACATGTTACAGAAAAAGTTTACCATAAACAAGTCAAAACTCACCAAAAACCATTATGGTTAACTTCAATACAATCCTCGTGCATCAGCACCCCGGTTGGTATTCTTTTTATCAGGTCTTCAGGTCTTTCCAAGGTATTTTGTCAGTTAATTTCTGTGCTTCTCTCATCTCCATCTCTTGTCTACTCTCTGTGGCGCTATGCAGTGCGCGTTTTGATTAAAGGCAAGAGGCAGCTGCAGTAGATGATGAAGATGGAGCAGAGAGCAGACTCAGCCTGAAAATTTGAACCAACACAAGTTCCACGTCACTCCCCCTCCCTCTCCGCTGCACTCATGTCCTGCCTCCAAGCCCCTCCTCCCTGCGGCGTCTGCGTGGCTGCCGTGACAACCAGTAATGTTAGCCTTAGCATCGGAAACAAGCTAACTCTGCCCAGCCGCTACATCACTGTCGCTAACATGCCGTACGTGCTGTGGAGTGTTACTGTAACAATCACCATATTAGCTTTATGGTTATTGATTGTTATTTTGTTACGGTTATTGTTTTATGTTGCTCCGCCATAGCTTTCACTAGCCTCCTGACGCCGCTCACAGAGCTGTTTGACTGAGGGGGTGGTTTGTAGCATGTGTGAGTAGCGATTGACGGATGTCAGACACTCCCTCAGACGATCCTCTGGCTCTGATTGGTTGTTTTCTGTCGGCCGCAGTGGATTCTTGCAAATGAAAGTAGGAGCAGTAGGTGGGACCAATGGAGGCATTTTTTTTTTCATAGGTACTGCTGTCTGGGCATAGGGACAGTTTTCGCAAATATGACAAAAAAAATTCTTTTATACAAGTTACCGACTACAGCTTTAAAGGAGAAGGAACATTATAATTTTTAACAGCCATACTTTTAGTTGTTTCCACTAAAGGAGCTTTCTGACCATTTTTAACTGACTTTCAATGGATTAAATGAACATATTTCAAACAAATGAACTTACTTATGCATTTTAATTATCAGATTTTAACTCATGGTGGATCATATGTAACTTTTTTAACTTATTCAACATTTTTATGTATTTTAATGAACTATTTATTCATTTATTTATGTTACATTTCAAGGTGGGTTACATTAGCATGCTAACATATTAAACTGAAATGGCGAACATGGCAAACATTATACCTGTTAAACATCAGCATGTTGGCATTGTCACTGTGTAGATGTTAGCATAATGATGTGAGCATTTAGCTCAAAGCATCATGGTACCCAACTGTCTACCCAATTTTTTTTTACACATTTTAATTTTTCATTTAAACAGTGATCAAGTACTAAGTAAAAGTCTGACAAATAAAGCACGCAGTTTGTAACTTTTTGTCATCCTACCTGCAAACAGTTGCGAAGTCACTGAGGATCTCTGTTCACAATCTCAATTGTGTGGCATCTTGGCAGGAGACAACGTGATTCCCATCGCTTAGAGCGAAGCTGTAGGTGACTGTCTTCTGCTAAATCATATGAGTGACTCTCCCCACATGGCCTAAAACACAACCATACGAATGCATATATCTACACGCACACCCACATGCGCATGCCTCCAATGTCATAAGTGCAGAGCAGGGCGCTGCAGGCACTAAAAGGGGGAGCTCAGGGCCCTCAATGAGCAACAGAGCGCAACGGACAGAGAGAGAAAGAGAGAGAGAGAAGAGAGAGACAGAGAGAGAGAGGGGATAAGAGGAAGCGCTCTGAGCCACAGCGCAGTCACAAGCAACGAGTGATGAGAGAGGACAAGGTCACAGATCATAGACAAGGGAGATATGGGCAGTCATGTATGGCAACACACCTCCTCACCACGACTCCCCCAGCACTTCACAGAAAGTGGACACGTAACCTGAACTGTATGACGCACACCTGTGATCATGATTAAAGTTCTGTGTGTATATAAAAAAAAAGGAAGCTCATACCTAGAAGACAAATCAGCCCACTCACAATTAAAAAGTTTGATTTATTTATCCATTTCTGCTCAGGGCACAAAACCCTTTGTTGATATAACTATGTTAATTTATGTGTGTAAATATTCAAACTATTCTAGTTTTTGTTAGCTTATCGCCTCATATGCTATGCTTTTTTCTTTCTTTTTTTTTAGAACAGAGGAACAGTTGCCCGAAGAGTGCTGATTTCAGATCTGTTTTGCTTAACATAGTCTGTGCCCCTGACAGTCAATAGTAATACACAGGAGCTGACCTGAGAACAGTGCCCGAAGGCAGTTTGTTAAGCTCCCTCCCTGGTGAATGCTTTGCAGACGGGTGTTGCCCAGAGTTGAAGTCTATTAGTTTGAGTTTATTTACAGCCAAATGCCCAGAGACCTGCCTGTGTAATGTTGTTTGGGGGAAAATAAGAGCTGAAATTGAATGAAAAGCATCACACCACATGCATAATTCATAGATATCATTATCAAGCGCATGCAGACGCACAGATGAGTGAACACATAAAAAGCACACAGTGAACACATACTTGCAAATACAAACAGGCAAAAAACATACGCACACAGGTCATTTTGTGTGCTTATTAGTAAGCCTTTTCGGTCATTCATCCCCGTGCTGAACTTGGGCCCATTTTCCCAGCATGGGTCCTATTTAGGCATAATAACACAACAACAACATCATAGCGAGAGTTGAGGACTGTTCCAACCAGGCAAGCTAGGAAGGAGGAACAATAAAAGTGGATATTTAGCAGATCAAAACTAGCACCAGTGGAGCACATTGTTGTTGTTTTCCCCAGAGAAGATTCTGATGCATTTATATGGTTGGCAACCCAGATGACAAAATGTCTGGGTGTGAGCATGTATGTACAAAAGAAAGACGCAGGCGAGAATCAGAGAATCATGGAGGAGGGTAATGAGAAAGGCGAGATGAAGGCAGAAAATTAGAGAGTGCGGAAGATGCAGTGAAAGGCTTCAAGAAAAAGAGAGAAAATACACTAATTTCACCCCTTGCTCTCTTTATTTCTGTGCATTGGCCCTCTCATCTCCCTCTCTTGGGCCCTTTTGACCTTAAACTCTCGTTTATGTACTTCTACTGACCAAAGTAGCTTAAGTCCTTGCAACTACAGCCACGAAGGTGCACGTACGTAAAAACACACATGAAGTTCTAGTACAAATTTACTTCAACACTTTGATGTATGCGTGCACACGTTTGCACACACACGCCACACACATTTTTGGGTTACCATTAAGAGTGCTTACTGAAGCAGTACCCTGGTGGAGAGAGAATTCAGCAGGATTCTCCAGTGAATAGTGAGAGATTCTGGTCTCATTCAGCAGACAAATGAAGCGTGAGCAGTCTGAAGGGCGCACACCCACACTTATACACACATTCATTGCTACACTTGGCAAATAGACACACATACTCCCTTGCAAAGATGGATGTATACACACACACATGCACGCAGGCCAGTGCTCAGTGCACTGTGACACCCGGCAAAGGAATTGAGCTGCAGAGCACTTCTTAATTATTATGAGGCAGCCAGCTGTGTTAGCCAGGGCAAGGGAGGAAGGAATACAAGGCAAAAGCATGGGCCTGACATGATCTAACACGTGCACACACACAGTACCTGTGCACGCCTCGAAGGCGGACTGCAGTTGTTAAGTCTTTCAAACTTCACCAGAAACTGTTCACTGATTGATTGGGAATATACTTCACACGCACTTGAAGCTGGTAAAATAACAGCTGAGGGAGTGAGAGCGGAAAGAGAAAACTCCAGAAAGGAGTATTAAAAAGAGATGAGAGATGAAAGTGAATGGAGACGGCTCTCTAATGCTTTTCCTATTTCCCTCCTGAGATCTGTGTGTGTGTGTACTTTTGTGAGTGCGCGAAAGAGTATAGAAAGCTCTCTGAGAGATGAAGAGCATTGTTTGAGACATGCTCTTGTTATGGTGTGCGCCGTATCCGTAGACTTCTCGCACTCACTCAAACTCCCACTGCTCTTTCAACCTAATTGAAGGCTGCACGCTGAGAAGTTGTGACGTGTGACGTGATCAAAGGTTAACATGAGGTGGGAGAACAACATATAATTTTCAAATCGATTCAATATTGTGTTACTTCTCATCTTTACAGTTTCATTAGCATCAAAGAAAGCTGCAGGCAATAAATGAGACATTTATTGTTGCTGGCAGGGATCGTTTTATACTTTTCAAGCATCTTTTTTTTTTTTTTTTTCAATCGTGTCCCTTGAAATCAATTATATCCACCAAGTATATTCTTATTTTACACTTAGAAGAGTTCTGCCCAAGAGCCATTAGTCTGCAGCATGCCACAAGAACATGGCAACCGTCTTGTAACTAATCAAACACAAATCCAGCGAATAAAAAAGGGGAAAATATTGCATCTTGATGGCAGATACTCAATGAAGTGTGGCGTGTTTACTTCCATGCATCATTCATTCAGCTGCCATTATTTAAGAGTCAACTTCTACTTCTACTGCACGTAGCCTTGACGGACACATCCAAATCAATCTGCAGACCTATAATAAAGATGTCTCAACCTGCCTTGAACTGTGTGCGAGTGTGTGTCTGTGTGTGTGTGACTGTAGTTGCAGGTAAAAGCTGAAACCAGCCTGTCTAAGTAAGAGAGACAGAGAAGGGAAAGCAGGAGAGGTAGGAGACAGAGAGAGAGAATCCCCCTCGGCTCCAACAAACCTTTATCCTCCATGCTTTATCTTCAAATACTGCCATTCTCAAAGTTCAAACACCTGGCAGTGATTCTTACATTCTGATTTATTCCTCCTCCATATTTCCATCTTGGTCTCATGCTCCTTCCGTCCTTCCGTCCTTCCCTCTGACCACTTTCCCTTTTGTCCTTTCCTTACCTGTCTGAATCGTTGTTCTTTCACCTGCTAAATAAGTCGAGTTTCTGTCTGTTTTCCCTTTGTATTTTTAATTGTAGTCCTCTCTTAACTTTTTTCCTTCACTCCTTTCTCCTTTTTAAGAAACCCAAGATTGTTACATCAACTTTTGAATCTGGTCAAAATCCCTGAAGCTCGACTGTCCTCTTTTATTCCTTCTGCTGATTTTTTCATCTAAAGTTAGCAGCTGCTAATCAAGTCAAAGCAGTTTGAGTGGGAGACCACACATGCACGTGTATAAACATGCGTGCACACACACACACACACACACACACACACACACACACACACACACACACACACACACACACACACACACACACACACACACACACATTTAGGCACACTTTTGGATGCTCGTGCTCTCTCACACACACACACACACACACACACACACACACACATTTAGGCACACTTTTGGATGCTCGTGCTCTCTCACACACACATAAACACAAACACAACATAAAGGAAGGAGAGGCAGTGCCTAGAGGTTGCCTCGAGCTGTTTCCCAATCAATGCCACTGGGGACAACAAGAGAGACCTTCGGTGTCTACAGTGCGAACTCTGAGTGGGCTTCAGACAACACACACACACACACACACACACACACACACACACACACACACACACACACACACACACACACACAACACAGCACAAAGGGAAACATACCTCAACCTCTACAAATAGAATCTTCTTCTGAAAAACACACTTAAAACCGTATGACATCTGAGGGCGTCTCTGATCAAACTGGCGACAGTCTGATGTGAGTCATGCACATTCAAACACGTGGAACAGCCTCAATATGCCCCTGTTTGAAACATACAGATTTGCATTTCACACAGCGCAATGAGGCTTTGAACAGCAAAAAATGGTTATATTTTCAAATGATATATGTTCATGTGCACTGTTTCTGTTAGTATAAAGGATAGCACAATGTTCAAACAAGGAAATAGTCTTGATGTCAAAGATAATGGGGACGGGTTCGGAGTAGCAATCACCATGTGATGCATAGAGTATCGAAAACTGTTCAGTATTGAAACATGTAATAGGATGTTTGCAATGTTGCCCTAGTTACTAAAAAATAGTAATTACTTACAGTTACTAATTACTTAGTTAAATTACTTTACTGATTACTTCCACCATAAAGTTATGTGTTACTTATTACATTAAGTAACCTTTTAGTTACTTTTTACACGTCTACTTTGAAAAGTTGCCATGGTCCGTTTCAGACCATTCATACCTAAACCATGTCTATGTGTCAGTAGTAGCCCCTCTAGTAGGTGTCGTTCTCCTGTTTGGAATAACCTTGTTCTGTGTCACATTCACTCTTCTTCATGTTTGCTTCTTTCCCGTTTGCATCTGTGCTGGGCGGAAGAAGGCAAAGTGTCATCTAAACCAGTGGTTCCCAACCTGGGGTCCGGTTCGGTCAAGAGATCACAGGAGGTGCACAATTTTATCTGTGCTGAGGTTGTGAGGTTACCAAAATTACATTTGTGCACATTAAATTTATAAAATCCTTGATACCTCTCCTGATGTATGTGACGAGTAACATGTCCATTTAACTTTGAGTAATTGTAATTGCATTATTTAATTTGAAAAAGTTACCTTACTAGATACTAGATACTAGATAAGTAGTAGAATCACTGAAGTACACAGAAGCTTGCAATGGTTTCCTGAACAAAAAAGCATTTTGTAGGAAAAAAAACTAAACTAGGCGCAGCAGGTAGTGCGCGTGCCTCACAGCAAGAAGGTCGCAGGTTAGATTCCCGGGTCGGGACTTTCTGTGTGAAGTTTGCATGTTCTTCCCGTGCATGCGTGGGTTCTCTCCGGGCACTCCGGCTTCCTCCCACAGACCAAAAACATGCTCATTAGGCTGATTGGTGACTCTAAATTGCCCCTAGGTGTGACTGTGAGTGTGAACGGTTGTATGTATGTGCCCTGCGATTGGCTGGCGACCGGTCCAGGGTGTACCCCGCCTCCCGCCCGTTGACAGCCGAGATAGGCTCCGGCCCCCCTGCGACCCCGAAAGGGATAAGCGACATAGAAAATGGATGGATGGATGGAAAAAACTAAACTAAAAAAAGGTCATGAAACTTGAGTTATCATATTTTACAGAAAGATTCCAAACGATATGCAACACAAACAATTTCCTTAATCAATGATTTGATGTGGTAAAATAAGTTAGTCAGATCATCGTTAAGAAATGATGCAACGCATTTATCCAGAATAACATGCTTGGTAAATTAGGTATTTGATGAGTAAAATATGTAAACAGAAATTTAAATTAATAATAAATGCATTGCTCCAACTCTGTTTTGTTTCCATTTAACAAATGGCTGGACACGTTCAAAATATTAGATGGAGCAAATGATGCTGCGAAATTTCCAAGCATCACTGGAAGATAAAAGTGAGACATGACTAAACATAGCGGGCAGATCTAGCAGTTAAATAAGTCGAACCCTATATTTCTTGTATCAACAAAAATAGGCTGTCGTCTTCAATAGCAAATAGCTGTTGCCAACTAAACATAGCAAAGTTAACACAGCTCTGTCAGACTTAAGTATACTGCCTTTATTTAAGATAATAAGCAACTGCAGTTCAGCTTAGATATCTGAATGACTCACAAGTTATCTTATATCCAGCTTCACCAGCCCGAGTCTTTCAATGTTTCGCTTCCATCAGTGAATTGGATTTATGCCCAAAGAAGGGTGACTATCACTAAGAAAGCTCATCCTTTGGTTTTGATGCACTACAGTAGTGATTGGTCCCATCAAAAACATTGTTGTCTGACAAGCCAGCCTCCGGTGATTGAGCTGCTTTTAGCTTGTTATGTTGAAGATAGTACTTTGACATTGGCACGAGCCTCTGGATAGCGAAAGTGGACAGCCGGATGACAGTAATGCACTAGGATTTGATGTGTTTCAAAGATGATAGATGTGAAGGTAACATTAGGAGCAACACACTCCAATTTCTGTGTTGTTGGCTACAAGAACCATCACAAAAGTCTTCATTAATTCCCACCATCTGAGGAAATGAAGACCCAATGGAATGACTTGATGGAAATGCCTCCACAACAACAAGAAAACTCTTAGGCCACATATGCACACCAATCATTTTACAAAGCACGATTGGCTTCAAAACTGAAGCTCAAGGATGGATCAATACTGACTTCAAACTTAGAACCTGTAAGTTTTGCCTTTTTAATGTTGCTTCACTGTTTATTCCGCTGGTTAGCCTGCTGAGTTTGACGTTAGCCATCAAGAGAAACTGTGTGAACGTTAAGCCTCATTTGAAGCCAATTCAGTAAGTAGTTGTAGTAGTTGTAGGTCAGATGTGAGAAACTGCTTCTTCACGTAGCTTTTGTGTCGTCTCACATAGCCAGAGCCAACATTATCTCCACACTTCATACTGCAACACAAGCTGAGTTGCTGTTGCTACAGGAAAGCCTCCTCTGCTGCGTGTTGCATCTGCATGTGTGTCTGTTGCTGCTGTATGTAAATTTGCTTGATAGACATGCCTGTGATACACTGCCGTTGTACTTATATAAGATACTTTGGGTTCTCTGCCAAATAAATGCTGCTGAGATGCCTAATCCTACCGCCTTTCTAACTCTGAGAATGAATTGCATTACATTTCCTAATTAACCTACATTACAGGCAATGTTGGGCAAACGACTTAGAAAGTGTGGTGAGCTAAGCTACCAGTTACTCTATGTTAAATGAAGCTTCACCACATCGATGCTATCCCACAGAGAAATTCATCCATCCATCCATTTTCTATACCACGTATCCCTTTCGGGGTTGCAGGGGGTGCTGGAGCCTATCCCAGCCATCAACGGGCGAGAGGCGGGGCACACCCTGGACCAGTCGCCAGTCGATCGCCGGGCCCCACAGAGAAATGTAGCAGGCTAAACTACAGCAACACAGAAAAGGTAGTTTACCACATCGAAGCAACTTTAATATTCATCTATGATTGTTTGTCTGTGCAGCTTATTCTTGGGGTCGCACACTAAGAACCTTAATGTCCAATTTTTCTCTCAATTTTACTTTATTTCTTGAGGTATGGCTAGGATGACTCCCGTATGTCTAAGTCCTTTCTGTGCTCACCCTCTGTCATCTTTCTATATATCCGTAATGTCACTGGCATACTGAAGTTACTCATACATGTCCACGTATGGTGGTGACATCACTTACTGACCCTTATATTTCAGGCTACAGCAGAAAGCTCTGATGCACTTGGGCTTCAGAAACGCTTGGGAAAATGTAGCTTGTGTGGACGCTGCCTACTTGATCAATAAAAATGCGAAGCTGCTGAAAAACTAGTTGATTCAGAAAACTACAACCAGGCTACTGAGCAATGTATTTAAAGTAGTAACGCTGCAACTTGTAGCGCTGCTGATGCCCAACACTGATTATGTGGCATCGTGTTTTGAGTGTATCCCTTTTATTTTTTGTAATACTGTGATACAAAACAGTCATTGTTGAAAAAGACTGATGTAAATTTTAGGTAATATTGCCTACCCCTGCATGAAATATATGTACTATGTTACAGTGCTACACAGTACAGAAATTTCAGCTTTAGTCATTGTAGGCATCCAAGCAGCATGCAATGCAGCATTGTTGCAGCTGCAGAGGCAGATGGTGAGTGTGCAAGGGTTCACTGAAGCATTGCACCATGAGATAGTTATACTGAGTAGGATCAGATGGAAAAATAAATCATGAGCATTAAGGAGCATGGACCAAATCCCCAAGGAAAAAGTAGTGTAGTATTCAAACGCACATTTTGCAGACTGTGCAAACAATGCCAGTTCATAATGAATGAGTGGGGTAAACTCTAGGAGTAGTGGTGCAGTATCTCAGTTTATTCTGTGGGGGAGAAGTGTGGCAGGAGTTGGTGAGGACATCAGAGACTATGTGGATATCGATAGAGAGGGGCAGGGTGTCAGGGTTTAGAAAAAAACTACACTGTCTTATGCTGTGACACGCATCACAGCCACTGTGCATTATAACTAAGTGGTATAAAAGGTTGTCTCAAGTTGATGGGCAGAAGTTGTTAATCATGTCACCTGTCAAAGCAGCCATGAGTACGAGAGTGAAACTGCTTATTTTATTGTCATTTTTTGTGAAAAGGTGACGTCTAGATATCTGAAACAGAAAATGTGTATTAATGCTCCATAAGAGTAGAGTACTGATTGAAAACAGGCTCAAATTGCTGTGACATTAATAGCATGCTGGGAAAGGTGTGTAATCTTTATTAACAGGTGTCACGAATGGCTGGTTTCAGTGTGGAGCAGGTGAGCTGTCTGTTTTGGAAATGATTGAGAAGCTAACTGGCACAAGCAAAAAAAAAAACAAAAAACAACTTGTCGTCTTGTAAAATGCACATAAAATTTCTGATGTGAACATTAAGTGAATTCTTTCTTGCCAACAGCTTGGCTCTGTACAGACTGGAAAAGGTGCTTTTTTTTTTTTTTTCTTGTATTTGGACAGAGCCAGGTTAGTTGTGTCCCCCTGATTTCAGTCATTATGTTAGGTCCCATAATTACATTTAAAGAACCACAATATCAAAGAATCTATTCTGGCTCTAACACTGTTAAGTGCGAACAAAAAATAAAAAAAAAATGATGATCACGTTATGTATCTGCATTTGCTTTGGCACTCGAGTCTCTAACCCTATCTCCATCAAGACATCATCACTTTCATACTAACAATGACTGTAGAAAAATGTCTAAGAAACGCCAGTGTGGAAGCATTATATGTTGACAAAATGGAGGAGTTATATTCATTAAAGAACTTGCTTTAATTAAAAAAGGCCTCATTTAATCTGATAACCACTCCAATTAGTTTGAGAACAAAGTGATGGGCCAAATTTGATTTGTCCAAAAGGTTTTGAGTAAATCATTCTCCACTATGTGAAGACAGGACACAGGACAGAGAGCTGGAGTGGCTGCAAATTACACAAAGAGCGCACCAGTTTTTAGCAGAAATGTCTCATATCAGAATGATCTCAAGGACAATGTGACTTAAAATTCTACAAATAATGGGTTTAAAACCTCAGACAGTTACGTGCCTTATGAGTGACAAATGTGACAGTGACAAATTGCATTGTTCCTTCAGATTATGCCAAAAGTGCACTTGTGGTGTCTGTGATTATATCACAGTTGAGCTTGATTTAATTACAGCACACCTTCACAAGCTCAGTCAGATCTGTATAACACTAAGACACCAACAGTCCTGCCATTCTGCCTCTATTTCTGAGCTTTGCTCAACTGGAAGTGCAGCTGTGGCAGCTACTGTATGGACTTTGAGTTAGAAAATGTGACCTTTGAATACTGTGTCCCCATTAGGCCAATCGATATAATTTTTCAAACGTCAGATCAGAGAAGATGCATCACTCCTCCAAGTTTCATCAAAATTAGACCAGAATGAGATATCTCTGGAGATGTCAAATATGACAAACGAGCATCTAGTGCGATCCGTTGTGCCCTTCTCCAATGAGAGAAAGCTATTTTAACCATTTGTATCCTACAGCGTCAAATGTGAAGTCACATCAAAGTTGTGGTATCCCATGTAAAAACACCTGTCTTTGAATAATTGAAAAACAGGTAGTGTTTGGATGCATGGCTGGAGTAAGGGAAACTGAAGTGACCTGAAAAACACCTGTTACCACCAAAGTGCTGTGTTGGCAGAGTAAGTTTCTGGACAAAATATTTAATTCATGTGTTGACTTGGCTGCTGCACTTCCTTGTACTCTCTTGTGCTACTTACCCTTCTACCTGAGATGGGACTTTTCAGTGCACCATATGTTGCTTGATGCCTGTTTGACTTCAGGCTGCATTGCTCTCTGGTGCAGGGCTCCTGGGACTGTGCTCTTCTGTCACCAGAAGAGCGGATACTATAATTCACCTATGGACTTTGTAGGGCAAACACGCAGCACACACACAAAACACTCAGTTGTATCCTAAATCGGCATGCTATCCATCCCCGTCTTCGAATACACCCATGATCCCTTTTGTCTGCTGATCTTACAGTCTCACTCCATTCATTCATTGCGTTTATGTACAAAAAAAAAAAACGTGCAACAAACAGAAAAACAAACAGATAAGAAAGGGAAAGGCTTCACTTCAGTTGGGATTTCAGGACAGATTTGAAGTCTTAGCCAGTGGAAATCCTGCTGTAAAATTATGCTAATCTCTCTCTCTGAGAAAGGAGAGAGGCTTGATCCAAAAAAATGCATTTCATTATTTCTTTTTTTTTTTTTTTTTTAGGGGAGATGAAATACAAGACAGAAGTTTGCGCTGAAATTGGAATAATGGCATCTCAAAAGGCCAAGACACACAAAGGGATGAACTTAGAGTTGAGCAGGAGACAGTACCAACTCCTGATGATGGATTTTGGAGATAGGCTGATCTTCTGTAGAGTCACAAAGTTCTGTTAGGAAAGGCTTTGAAGCTGTTTTCTGTCAAGGCAGAAATATTCACAGTACCATTCCTCTCTAAGCTTCAATTGATTTGGGCTGCTAGGAGAGATTTCAGGCAGATCTGTAAAGTGTGTAGGCGTCCGTGTCACAATACGGACTGATGCCATGTTGGAAGACTTGTACTTTGTGCTACATCTGCTCCTCTCATAATGCTGAAGTGTTGAAGAGAAGCCACACACAGCTGTCAGCAGAGCGCCGTGGATTTTCCCAAAGACAACAGGTGTTTTAAATATCATTCGTGTATGTTTTTATTCCACACAATTGTTCTGCCACTTGTCATAAGAGTGCTACTTCCTACAGCACTGCTCTCCTATCCTTCTCTCTTCGCCGTTCAGCTGGATCCGCTCATAACCATTCTTGCAGTTATTGTTAATATTAACAACACTAAAGCACACATGCCTCCTTGCCTTTTACGATAAAAGCGATCGTTGTTATTGTGCCCACTTGCAACCTCAATTAAATTTAGAGGCTGTTTTGTCCTGGCTTTAAAGAGCCTCTGACTTCCTTCAGGGGCTTAATCCTATAAACCATTATGACCCACTGACACCATAACTTTAAGCCGCCAGGCAAGGCGATGTCAAACTATCCTCCAGAGGAGGTGAAAGAGATGCATGTCTCTTTGAATTCATGTATGCACTTGTGTCAGTTGTGTGAGAAGCTATAATGACATACTGTGATTGTAGTTTTATTTTCTTTCTGCCTGACAGGCAATGAAGATAACATTTAGATTTAATGTTTGCTTCCATAAGGTGTTTATCAGTGAATAAACACAGGAGAATCTTTAAGCACTGGCGATCACTGTAAGCCTGCCCATTGTTCTGATATGAGCAGTGGGAGCAGCGCTGTGCTGCTGCTGTTGAACGCCCCCCTCTTAACAGGTCTGGCTGAGGAGGAGTGAACTTTGTTGTGACAATAGAATACTATAATGTTGTGTGATGCCCAGACGAAGATTCTAGTCAGATTTTATTGTCTTGGCACGCCTGGTGTGACATCTCCCACGACATGCTCCTCAGCGTTGACCAGTTGGGTAAACATGGCAAAGAGAAAGAAGAGGGATGCTGATGTTGCTGCTCTCAGGTGGAACAACGAAACAGAAGAAAAGTTAATTGCCCATACTGTCCTCTCCGTGCCACATACTGTCCTCTCTGTGTCACCCAGGAGCACATCCACAGCTGTGTTTTTCTTTCTTTTCTCTTTCTTTTTACTTCACAAGACCGCCAGCATCACAACGCTTCTGTCGCCATGACAGATAGTTGTTTCACTGCCTTCCAGATGACCTCTGACCGTACGTGTGATCGTGAAGTAAGACTTGCCGTGATTGGTCGGGGTCATACGTGCAGTCTTGTGAGACACCCGACTAAGACATGGCAAGAGTCTGTGGCACTGTGATCCATAGATCTGACATGTTGACCATCGTCAAAGACAAATATATTGCGTAGTTCAATCCTCGCGTAACAGCTCAACAACTTAAAGCTGTGATCCAATTAACAACCCACATCTAGAAGAGAGAACTCCATCTTTGTGTTATGATTCGGTTTCTGTGTTTTTCTCTCCTAGGTCTAACGGTGTTTTTCTTTCCTCTCTCTCTGTCAGCAGGCTGAGCGTGAGAGAGAGGCGGGTCCGATCTCCTCAGGTGCGAGTTTCATTAGACGCACCTGCTCTTCATCTGCTAATCAACCCGGCTTCTTAAGCCGTCTCCCATTTGACTCCTGTGCCAGACTATTCTCTGTGCTCTTGCCATACCAGTCTTGCTCCTGGATGATCGCTTGCCTCTCAGTGTGTTTTCAGTGATTCTCTGTTCCTCTGTGTTATTCCCTAGTGAGTTTCCTCCTGGACACTTTGAGTTGTTTTTCTTATATTGTAAGTTATCTCCTGCATGGTGAGTTTTTGTGTTTTGTTACTTTCCCCTCAGTGGCAATTTTGATTTTGTCGACACTGTAAGAGTTTACACTGCAAAGGTTTTTTTTTCTTTCTTCAATAAACTGTATTTCAACGGCTCTGCAACTGGGTCCAGACTCTCTCCTTGTGCACACGTAACACTTTGCCAGCAGATAAATTAGCAGTGATCTATTTGCTTAACCTAACACTAGATTTACTGTACACTTGATGCTGTGAATTAACAAAAGTTTTGTTTATGGTCAATTTCTGGCTCCGGTTTTGTCAGTGTAAACTGCAGACCACAGGTCTCAAACTCATTCCACAAAAGGCCGTGTGGCTGCAGGTTTTTCCTCCAACCAATCAAGAGCATGCAGTCTGACCAATCAGCTGTCTGAAGACTGAGATCATCTAATGAAATGAGTCAAGTCTGGTGTGCTGCTGCTTGGTTGGAAAGAAAACCTTCAGCCACTCGGCCCTTTGTGGAATGAGTTTGAGACCTGTGCTGTAGACTGTCTGTAGACAGGAAACCAGTGCTCTCAGTGACCATGGTCTGGTCAGCTGAAGTGAAGCTCTGTAAGATGTTTGGATTCACATTTTACCTTGCCTGTTAATGTTATACATTTTAAAAATGAATGGATTGTTCATATTCAAAATGTGCTTTATCTTCTTATCTTAAACCTCAAATCAGCTTTGAGAGAAATATCAAAAATGAAAAGTCTTATCCATCTCCTGTGTGTTCCTGTCTTACAAATTTTAATGTTTAATGTTTGATTTCTGTTTCTCCTTAAAACAAAATATCATACAAGTATCAGCCCCTCCCACCAAATGCATATGCACATTATGAGCCCTGGAAAAAAATGTGTGGATTTTTGTGGAATATCATGACTATCATTGGGCTTTGCTGTGGGTGACCTGTTTGGCACGTCAGGTCAGGTATTTGTGTGTGTGTCCCGTGTTTTTGTAATACATAGACTGTGTAACAGTGCCATCAATGTACCACCTCAGACCTGAGGACCAGCAAGCCGGGGATTAGCCCTGGGAACAAAAGACAAAAACACCAACGTGTTTCTGTGATGTTCACAACAAGGGATTAGAAGGTTCCCACTGACAGGATTAAAACAATACCTACTGTTTTTGTCTGTCCTTCCACACCAACCCATTTTATCCCAACCTCACTTGTTACATTAAGAGATAATGCTTTTCTTTGCTTTCTCTCCTTTTGGAGCTTTTCTCTTCTCTCTTTATCCCACTCCTACTTTTTAATGGTTAACCTGCGCTTTGGTTCTTTCCCCTCCTCTGGTAGGATTATGTCAATCCTGTTTAATCCTGAAATTCCACCTTAATGCTGTGTTTCTGTCATTTATGAAGAAAACCATTTTGATGTAAAAGTAAGAGCATTTTTAATGATTTTCATGTTTTTTTTAGTTTAAGAATTGTTTTAAGTCGAGCAAGACTTGTAACTCAAATTGAAACAGACTGGTGAACCCGTGAGACTTGTGATAAAATTAGAAAACGCATGGCTGTCAATCTGATAACATTGGTCTTTTTTTCCCCATTTGCTCTGAATGACAAGAAAGGATATGTTAAGGGTTTTGTCTGACAGAAGTAATATAATCAACTGGATTCACCAGCCACACTGGAACTAATTGAGTCAATCAGAAACGGTTATCTATTAACCTGGCACACCAAAGAAATGGTCAGAGAAAATTGGGTCATTACTGTTTGGGGAGAACTCATAACTAAAAGTAATCTGGAACTAAAAAAAGAAAAACCAAAAGGGCTGTTCTAAATTTGTCATGATTCAGTGGCAATGGCGACAGGCTCACTGGAAATACATGGATGATGGACTTCCCTTCCCAATTTGTGACTTGGATTATAGGATTTAAACAATATGCTGCGAGGATACTTTAATGGAAAAAAAATGGAGTGTGGACAAGAGTTGGGCTTACTACTATTTTCTCACAGTAGGATCCAAATGTAATTAAAAGATTGAGTGATAGAGTTACAATCAGTGTGACAGCCAGAGATGATAGCGGATGTTGACACAGCTGATATGTGGAGATGAGACGACTGGGCTGTGACCACACTGATTGGTCTGATGTAATTGGAATGTTGACAAAAATAAACATCGGTTCTGGAGGGCACCAATTATTCTAAACGCTAGCCTGCCAGGCAAAAAGCAATCACACCCGTACAAGCCTCTGAGCTATCAATAAGCACCCCCCCCCCAACAAACCTCCAAACAGAGATGTTTACACATAGATAAGGCCCCATGACAAACCCCTGCCAAAAACAAAAACAGGTCTTCATGCAGCCAGCGATTACAGAAAAGAAGCAAACACCACGAGTAATCAGACAAAGATCAACCTACAAGACAGGAGTAATCAAACATAGAATGCCTCGGGGGCAACCCTATCAATAATCAAAAGCAGACCGCCATCGGAGCTTGTTCACCACCAGGCTGATGGGGTAATGGAGAATCCTCCATTCAAGAGCCGCTGCAGAGCACAGCGGACGCAAGTCAACCATGCCTTCAAGGTTGTTCCTGCTGATTGGAGAATGCTAGAAAAGTTTTCGTGCGATATCTTTTTCCGTACAAAAAAAAATGTTAAAATGCCAAATAATGAGACATTGTCAGTTACATTAAAAAGAAAGCTTCCCTCACTCGTAGCGAATGTTCCCAGATGCTCAGTAATAATCTTGTTATCTATTCCATCTGTTCACCAAACTGTCATTCATTTGCCTATTTTTTGACCTTCAAATATATCCTTCGCTCCCCCTGACATGCAGCATCTCCAGATTGACACTTCTGGTAAGCCATGGGGGGCATTCACTGCTGTCACACAGACTCTTTCTGACAGCTCAGCACTACTGGGCATGTCCATTCTCCAAGACCCGCAGAAGGACAACGCCACAACAGAAGAAGAAGGTTCTGAAACCCTAACTCTTGATTTTTGTTTTGTTGTGATTCACTTTGTGCTTCATATAATACTGACTTTTCAGCCTTACAACCATCTGTCTTTGTCTTGGTCTCCATTTCTGTGTGTGTGTGTGTGTGTGTGTGTGTCTATGTGTGTGTTTTGTGAACTGCACCATCACTCTCCTATCATCCCCATCAGCTACTCATGTCTTGCTCTTCTCCCAAATCTTCCCGACCTTCCTCAAATAAACCTATCAGCTGTAATCAAGAGCTATCTCATCCTTCCTCGTACATTCACTTTGACATATACACACAGGCTTGTAGACACACACACACACACGCACGCACACCCGCGCACACACACATCAGTGCATCAGTGTCAACTTTTCATGCAGGTCTTTTTCTCTCTCTTGTGGACTTTTAAGGCAGAGGCAGTCCGTGCCACAGTGTTCAGCAGCATCTGTAGCCATGAAAGCCTCTGTCACATAGTTGGCCGCCCACCAATGTCCATATATAATCACTTTGATTAGAGAACTAAGATATTTGAGTCATACTTCGTCTATAAGAGAAGTGTAGAAAGTACAGGGAACATTTAAGTGTAAGAGGTGAGACACTTAAGGCAAAAGCAATCATCTCTGTAATATTAAGTGATAAATACCAGGCACATATTTAAAGCAAAATGCTCCGATGGCAGTATCATTTTTAATTATTCTTTCTTTTTGGTCGATGCAAACACACACACACACACACACACACACACACACACACACACACACACACACACACACACACACACACAGAGTATCTCCCAAGAGCACTCTGCTCTCTGCTCCCCCTCAGTCCCAAGGCTAGATTATCTTAGACAAAATGAGAGAGAGAGAGAGAGAGAGAGAGAGAGAGAGAGAGAGAGAGAGAGAGAGAGAGGTTTTTGTCAGTGGGTCACACGGTGGTGGTATGGTTAACTAGCTAATATGATTAAATTTAGCAGAGGCACTAGTCACATTGTCAGCCCACATCAAAGTCTACCCGCTACTGCGAGAGCAAAATGAGCCCTCTGTGAAAACCCAGAGAGAGATGAGAGCGAGATGAGCAGACGAGGAAAAGGGTGATGTTTTCAAACAGAAACAGAATAGTAAGGAAAGATGAGGCAATAATGAGGCAAGCGAGGAGGAAGAAGTGTTAGCTTAACCAATCAAGTGAGCAGCATGACCTGGAAAGTAGCAGTCAATGGCAAATCTCGGTTTTCATCTATGTACAAATGAAGGGCCATTGACAAACACTTATGGTGTCAAGTATGAAACCAGCTCTGTGACCTTGTGGTTTGATTATCTGGCTTGAGACTGAGAGTTTGTGAGCTCACTTCTAGATGGTTTATTGCAGGGCATGAAACATATGAGATTGCTTTTAGAGTACAGTGGTCAAATTGACCCGTGTTCTGTCTGAGAAGTACATGTGGGAATAGATAGATATGTAGCACAAAGGAATTAAGACTAGATGTAGAAGTGTAAAGCACCATAATGGATTTATTTTGTTTCTTTATTCACTGCTGTAGATCATTTTCACTTTAGTATAGAGTCTTATATTGTGTTTATGTTAGTTTTCATAAATACAAGTTTAAATTGCATGGCAAAATGAGACTAAATGTCTTGTCCACTGACTAAATGTAACAAAAATCAAATGGCGAAATGTGACTAAAATTAAAATGCATTCATTCAGACTGAAACTAAATCAAAACCAGGTACAGAAAATAAATGTCTGAACTGTAAGAGGATGAACTCTAAACACTTCTGTTATTCCCAGATTTTCCATCATCAGGTCCAATTTCCAATTTGTAAAATCCTTAGTGATTTATCAAGAAACACGTAAATGCCATTTCCATCAGCGTCAGCTGTATTTATTAAGTGCTGATTAGCATTAACATGCTTATTAGCATTCAAGCATGCTTCAGTGGTAAGGATGCTACACATTACCATTAACACGAACATTGTCATGATGACTATATTAATTTGCTGACATTAACATTTAGCGAAAACATTACTATGCCTCACAGACTCTTAGTCTTGTTATCACAAGAAATAAATTCAAGTTAGTCTTTTCGTTCCATCTATATTTGCTTAATGTCAACAATAACAAGACACAAATACAGGGATTCCATTACTGACGGTGTGTACATTATTTGCTTTGCCAAAAAGAGAATGGGGATGGACTGAATTTTAATGTTATCCAAGGTCATGAACTGATGCAGCATCAAAAGACACTTCTTCCCTCTCCGTGTCCTGTACTAGCCCCAAACCTAAAACACAGACACTTGCCTGACAATGTATTGAAATGGGATTTGAGCTGTGAAAAAGTCTCTGCCAAGAGCAATTTGAATAATGTTCAATGAATAGAGCAGGACTACCACACATTTAGAACAAGGCTGTCGTTAATGAAAAATGAAAACTGATTGCCAAAATGCTCATTCACGTCCAATGTCCAGTTTGGTTTCTTAACTATTCAGATGATGTCATTGCACACACCTGCTTGATGTTGGCTTATAGCATGCCTCAGCATACAGACTAATCTGAGGAGACCTAAACTGGGGATAAGGTTGAATGATAATTATCACTGTGCCATGAGTATGACCACGCCATCACACACAGTCCCTTATACTTAGTGGCAAATCATGGGGGCTTTGAACCCTCTCAGAATAAATTGGGTTGGGGTCAATACAAAGCACTATTATACCAGTACATTTCATTTCAGCTGAAAATGTGAAAGCATTCAAAAGTGATCTGAACAGAATCTCCGACAGAAAAATGAAAATGATTAGCAAAAGAACAAGATCTCTTTTCAACAACAGGTGCTCAGACAAATTGGACATCAGCCAGGGACTAATGTTTTGTTTCTCCTAATTTAAAATGACAGTGTATTTACAGTATTTGTGCACTGCCTGCCTGCAAGGTTCTCCTCCGACATTACTTCAGTGGGACCGGCTCATTATCACGCCCCTGAGATTGCCAGCTATTGACATTAATGATACCTAAAACTGGCTGTAAGCCGTGTACATATAGTGCAATTTGGGAGCTACACTGTGTCACTGGTGAATTCTACCCTGACTAAAATGTTTGCAGTGACTCCTAGCTTAGCAGTCAGCACTGGACATGCATTTTCAGATGCATTCATTAGTTGTACAGGGTTTTAGCTGTGGGGCTCATTTGTTGATATTTTGTTTTAGTTTTGTGTTCCTGCTGATTCTGTTCTTGTGCCAATTTAGGCTGTGGAGGCACAGATGCATAATAAATTGCTTATTGATATTCAAAACAGTGTCTTACATTAGAATTTAACAGTCAAATTTGTTAACACTCATCTGCTTGTGTTTTTGTGTGAAACTTCACCAAATCATGGCATGCAGTACACGCTTTCGATTGCTAGAGAGGCTCAGGTTTCACTTATATAACGGGAAACTTTGTCATTTTGAAAATGTTTAGCTTGTTCATTTTGTCACCAAGTGTTAGATAAGATTGAAACCACTCTGTAAAGTCAACAAATGCCTGCAAAGTCAACACGATGCTACAACCAACAGCTGCTTAGCTTAGCATAAATACTGGAAACAGGAGAAAGTGCTAGCCTGTCTAAAGGCATTAAAATCAGATGACCAGTAACTTTAAAGATAAGTAATCAATACATTATCTCCTATTCATTAACTTTTCAGTAAAGTATAAAAAACAGGTCAGGTTAGCTGTATCCCCATGTTGAGTGTTCATTCTAAGCTAATCAGCTAATCAGATCTGAGAGTAGCATCCATGTTCTCAACTGAGTTTTATCAAGAAAGTGAATACCCATATTTCCCCAAAATGTCAATATTCCTTTAAGGGGGTGAATGTTATGACTTTTTTACATTGTAACAAATTCCATTTTTGGGAATACAGTTATTCATTTACAGTTACACAGGAAGATTGATACCACTTTTGTTATTCGTCGGTGAAACATAAGGCTACATCCAGCAGCCAATTAGCTTAGCTTAGTACAAAGACCAGAAACAGGGGGAGACAGCTAGCCTGGTTCTGTCCAAAGGTTAAAGTATCTGCCTGCCAGCATCTCCAAAGTTCACTCATTCACATGTTAAATCTCATGTGTTTCATCCATACAACGAAGTGTAAAAAGGAGCCAGGCTAGCGGTTCCCTCCTGTCTTTATTCAAAGCTAAGCTAATCCAGTGCATAGACAGTGTAAGTATACTCTTACTTCTCCTGCCTTTACTGTCTATTGCATCTTCCAGTTCCTTTATCTATGATCATATATCCACTCAGCCTCTATTGACCCCTTCTATACTACCTACAGTACCATTATGTTTCCCCTCTCTCCCCCTATTTGCAATAGCGCTACTCTCCTCTTCCAGTGCAGAGTGAAGGGCACAGAGGACTGCCAGTCTGGTCCTCATTATAACAATATGTGTGATACCTTTTACAGTTGTCAGACTGAGGGGGTAAATCTGGCCGAACTGCCCCCTCTGGCAGGAAGCCTGTCACATCAATGACCAGTGCTTCTTTCTGATTTGCTGTCGCCTATGGTTACAGACTGATTCTAATCTGCTCCGGAGCCCTCTGCACTGAGATAATTAAAAGCATCACTGTAACAAGTTACAGCACTTTCTTAATTTAAGTGTTTTGGTTTTTTTTTTTCTTTTAATGGCATGCTATTTTATTTTTATTTTTTTTTTTTTTAAGTTATCTTTTGGTTGACAGGTATCATGTTTTGACATGTATCCACCTCGGAATGTGACATGGTGAGGTTTGTGACAGCAGAAAATGCAGAGAAAACTGACAGTTTTTTAAGTCTTTAGAGATAATTACAGTGTTTACCAGTAAATTGTCAAATCATATACCTGACATTTTGGAGCTTTAGTCAGCAGAGAGATTCTTTAACAGTTGGGAAATCTTATTATTATTTGCTGTAAGCCTCACTGATTATGAAATCTCAGAGGATTATAGAAAAGTGTTCATTAGAATGTCAGTAAATGTTAATTGCATCCAGTGGGAAGAGATATATTGGATGAAGATGACAATACTATAAATGCAGTCCATAAAACAATGACATACACCTCCTGACAGAGCTCATAACCAACACTGTATATCAATTTATTGATCCATTGATAGCCCAATCCCCACACTGCTTCAATTTACTAGATTGTACATCACACTCACACACAAAAAGGTATCAGGCAGGTGCACAGGTGCAAATACACACGCACACTTTATATGTCTTGTGCACACACACAGACACACACACACACACATACACACACAGAGAGACAGGATTGACTAGCATATTTCACCAGGAGAGGAGAAAAATGCTCCATAACAGGAATGTCAAGGTGTTTTAAGGAAGAAATATGCTTTGGCACACAACAGCAATTGATGAAATGTGACCTTGAGTTCTTCTTTTTCATTTTTGTTGCATGAGAATAATGAATGGTGCTGGGTCAGGAGAAAAAGAGGAAAGGGGAAAAAGCAAATCGAGGAACCACGAGGAACCATTTTTATGCTTATTACAATCAGTTGTCAGCAGCAGGGAATAAAAAATGAGTTTTAAATGTGACACTGTGTGCATGAGTCATTGGATAACACTGAGAAGCTTCCAACAACTAACGCAGATCATTCTCTGTTTATAATAACTCTTACTAATTACTTTTCAGGATCGATAAAACCTGCAAATTGAATGGAAGTGTTCTTTTAGCACAATTTATATGGAGAGAAGTGTGTGTGTGTGTGTGTGTGTGTGTGTGTGTGTGTGTGTGTGTGTGTGTGTGTGTGTGTGTAGGTGTGTGTGTGTGTGTGTGTGTGTGTGTGTGTGTGTGTGTGTGTGTGTGAGTGTGTGTGTGAGTGTGTGTGTGGGTGGGTGGGTGGGGTGCATGTGTTAGTCACTTTGTGGGGTTATAAATCTGTTTACACAGTCACATTTGGTACTCGCCTTCATTGTGGGGACAAAACTCAAATTACCATCATGTAAATTAATAAATATTAGGGTGAAGACTTGGCTTAAGATTAGGGTTAGTGTTCGGCAAGTAGTGGTTATGGTAAGTCTGCAGAAACATTCATATAAGGGTTAGGGTTAGGGTGATGATAACACGGTGTGTGTGTGTGTGGTGGGAGGAGTTCAAATGAGCTGGGAAATGTGTTTGATAATTTGACCAACGCACACAGCAATTGACCTACTGTATCGTGGGAAGCTTCAGAGGTTTGAATTTTGAGCTTTGGGAAGAAAAGAAGGAAATGAAAATTGGAGTTAATTCTGTGTTGATCCTCTCGAGCACATTTTCCTTCCATTTTCCCGATATGAGCAGAAGGGAAGTGAATGACAGATCATCAATTGATTATTTGCTGTTAAAAATTTAACCAATTCGAGATGTATTAACCAATATCGTGTATCATTTCTCGCCAGCTAACAACTTTTATACCACAAGAGGGCGAACTTGACCCTTGCAGTTCAGAGAAACTACTGGCGCAACAAAGCAAAAGGCAGTCAGTGGGAAATGGCGACGCAAGCTGGAGGGCAAAACATAGTCGAGCGCAGGCGAATGACACTGTAAAAGAGTACAATGCTCTCTGTACATATTGCAACACCATCTTAAAATACAGCTCCAGTACGTCAGTGTTGTACCACCTGAAAAGTCAGCACCTGATGGATGTAGTCAAAAGTGGAACAACGTCCTCCCAACACCCTATCATGCTGGTGTCCGCCTTTAGTGATGCATGTGCAGAGGAAATAACTCAGAAGCTTTGCTTTACAGTGGAAAAGGGCATTATGCTTCTAAACAGTGGATGGTGAGGGATTTCATGAGGTACTGAGCTACATTGAGCTGGGCTATCACATCCCCTTAAGAAGTACAATTACTAGCTGCATTGAGAGGCAGTAGAAAAGAAAGACAAACTTAAGATGCAGTCACTTTCAGCAGAAAAGGTGGCTCTAAAGACTAACTGCAGAAGTGCGTTAAGTGAACATCACAAGTCCGTGCTACTACATCAACCGAGACCGGCATTTGAAATCAACAGCTGCTAACCAAAGCCATACCAGTCAGACAAACAGCGACAACCTAGCAGAGGTGCGTTTCATTTCTTATTAATCATTAGTGATTAATTGATTGATTGTTAATGTGTTCAGCAATCAGTTAAGGACTATGAAATTTGCAACTCTGAAGAGCAGTATTTTCACTCTTACCTCAGTAACCCAATATCAAATATGTGCTTAGCAACCGCATGTTTGCTTTCTGACTTTCACCACAGATGCCCAGAATGGCATTGTTCCACACTGACTATATTGAATCATGACAGACAAATTATGGTTTAAGCTGCAAAATGACATCTGGAAAGGGAAAATATAGACACAAGGCAGTTCCATATAATGTACCACGGAGGGAAACTGTTTACTAAAACATGCGCACTGTGTTATCTTGTCCTCAACACAGCGGGCAGTTTCCTAAATCTGCTGCAGAATGATACCCACTATCCAGATGCAGCATTTCTGATATTTTGTGATTGGTTTGGACACTATAAGGATCTCATATTAACGATGTAATCTTGACTACCCTGTCACCTATGTTTGTGCAGTATTAATTTGCAACATCAAATACATTGTATTTGTTTGTCTTTTCTGTCAAAATAAATAGTAATTAAATAATTCATTAAGTTTACAGCCAGTTACAAAATGTTGATAGTGAACACACTTACTGCCAGCATATTTCATTTGTTTCCCTCCAGTATCTGTTCTTGTGATACAATATCCGCTCACAGTAACTGAAGTATGAAATTGTATTCATGGCTATATTTACACACCCGCAAAGCTTTGTTTGGGTTGGGGATTGTGGTTTTAGTTTAAATATTCAAATGGGCAGCAGTGACTTGAAGAACAGCGGATGACTTGGGCCCTTGTTTCAAGGTTTAACTGAAATCTTTCCCCACCCTTAATCAAAGTGCTGTTGGTGCCTTGACCTGCAAAGCCCAGGTCTCTGCTGTCAGAAAAAGTTACCAGGGAACAGAATCCAGGCAGCAATTATGTTTCCGATAAAACTTAACTGGATAAACAAATTAGTAGTACATAAATGTAATGTCTAGGAGACAGGGTCGGCTTTATTCACTCTTGAGCTGTGTGGAAAATTATGCAGAAATGTAATCGTTTGCAACAGGCAGATTTCCAGAGCAAGTTTTTATGGATATACAGTGAATTTAATACCCGATTAAACAAGGTTGTTTTAATGAGATTAATGCAAAAATCCTGGAAACCGAACACCGCCATTCGTCAGTCCTGCTCACTAATTTGTAACATTGCTCACAATGGCAAATATAGGTCATCCTGTCATCCGGTCCTAAATTGGGGACCTTGACAAACAGAAACGTGAATAAGGCAGAGCATTGCACATTATAGTGTTTGCATAGTTGTACAGCATTCTAGAATTCTTATTTGTCCCTTCCTCTCTTTCTATTTCACTAGCATAATATCTCCCCTATCAGTTACACTGGCATAAGACCATCTCCTTATTTATCTGTTTGGTTTGACCTCTAGTTCTCTCTCTCTCTCTCTCTCTCTCTCTCTCTCTCTCTCTCTCTCTCTCTCTCTCTCTCTCATTTCTCTCACTAATCTCTGGTTTTGAGTCCCCTCCGTGAACCTCTCGCTGAAAAACTCCATTACATGCCCTGCCCATTGCCCTTCCTCCGTTATTTCTCCCACTCCTTCCCCAGAATTGACTCACGCCTTCCTAACCTATATTCCTACCTGTTTGCCCGTTGTTTCCCCTTCCCCTCCTCCTTTCTGCATTCAACCTCTCCCTTCTTTTCTCTCCAATCTCCTTCCCCCATGGGATTGGGACCCTACCTCATAAAAGAGTCATCAGCGGTGCATAGCTCTTAATAACAGCTAATCTGTTTAAGCAGCCGCTAAAAAGGTCATGGCATCGGCTAGTGAGGGACAGAGGAAGGGAGAAGGAATGGTGCTAAATAAAGGATTTAGAAGTAAGAATAAGGGGCCACAAGAACAGACAGAAAGGGAAGAGGAGGGGGAGGGAATACAGCTGGAGTTGATTTTTATTATATAGGACATATATTATTTTTTACACATACAAAAACTAAAAAATGTGACAGTAAAACTCTGTGTATTGCAGCAAAAGATAGCAGTATGCTTAAGTAACAGTAAGTGCTACTCTCTGGTACAAGATCTCAACTGAAGTCTGCAGAATCCAGTTTCGGTTCAATGGGAAAGTGATTTGTGAACACTCACAGCCATCAGATCCTATTATGGCCCCTGCAAATTCTCTCATAATGACTGTGCGGAGACATCCAATGGTAAAATCAATCATAGATCTATGCACTTATTGAGAGGCCATCAGAGGCAGAGAGGAAAGTGAGGGAAGAGGATCAATATGATATAGCAACAGAGAAACACACATTGTACGGGAAAGATGGCAGAAGACTGCTGGTTAGGTCAGTCGAATGGTCAAAGCTGGAGAGGAAAAGTAGTGTGGCTAATGATGAGATGGACATTTACTGTGGCAACAGGCTCAATCGATATCATTGAAAATAAAATGGCTGAGTGTGTGTGGTTCCACTGTTTTCCTGCATACACTTTAATGTAACACTTACAGTAATGGGCAGGTGCACAGGTTTAGCTTGGATGGATGAGAATGATCAATGAATAATCAGCTGATCTCAATTAATGATCAAATAGATTTTTCTGACTTTGCATAGTCAGAAAAAGTACAGTTGTTTTATAGTGTGGCCTGGTGTTTTGCCAGTTGGTGCTGTACTCTACTGGTTTAGCATTGCACTCCAACATTAGTGTTTGAAAAGGATATGGAAAGAGGAGCATTCACTTCACATATTCTTCTTCCTTATCTCTGTTCTAGTAGCCAACACCACACAGAAAAGATCATAGATCTGACACCTAATCCACAGACATTACACTGAGGAATACAAAACAAAGCAGCCACAATACATTATTAAACACCCTATTGATGTCCAGATCAGTAATATTGATGTATTTGATACAGTATATATGTAGCCCCGTTGACCCTGCCTGTCATTAGGGATACACTAATACTACCGTAATGCAGATCAAGTATGAGAACTTGCATTTGGGTATTTGCCAATACTGAGTACTGATATCAGTACTTCATAATACTTAATAATTATTTTGATGCCATGGTCTTCATCTGTGTCTTTGGTCACAGCAGGAATCATATCGGATGCCAAAGCATCAGAGGAGCACAGTTTGGGGTTTACTCCACAAATGAAGCCATAACATTGTCTTTTCCACTAATGTCCACTGGTGAGCACAGAGATTGCCAGGGAAGGAGTTCATATTCAGATCCAGGTATTCCCAGAGGTCACTTCCTCTCAGCGAGCGACTGTTTGGTAATCTGGTTTCTGTGATTTGGTGTCAGCTGGAATGTCCTCATCTCAGAGGAGACAACGGAATCCTGTATTATTGACAACTGGTCATCAAGGGCAATGTACTGGGTGAGAGCTCGTGTTGTTTTTACTGGCTGTAGGTTGTCTCTGGATATTTTTATTGATTCTCCACTGTTTGCTGTAAATTTGGCTGTTACTGTTTCCTGCTAGCATTAGCAAACTCTGCATTGTGTTCACTCTTAAGATGTTTTATTAAATTGCTTGGTAAAGGAGCTTCTTCACTCCTCCTCTTGGCAGTTCAGCAGAGCATAATTTGCCGGCTGCCCTACATTTGTCATCGCATATCCTAAAATATCTCAAAACAGCTGACATGGCTCCTCCTCCAGTTACCTGCTCAAATGAAGAGAGGTAAACGGCACGCTGCCATAAAGCAGTATCAGGTGTGGTTGCATCGAGTAGTTTTAGGATTATAATCACGGGTATATCAGCACAGTATAAGACTCGGTGTCCAATGCTAGTATTGCTGTGTATCTATCCATTTTAATCAAATCAGTTACATGATGTTTGACTGGCTAGGCGAGGTGTGTTGAAGTACCAGAACTGACCTGGAAATGATATGTCAATAAATGAGGACCTGTAATTGTATAAGCTCAGGGCTGCTGCCGGGCAAAGTGGGCCAAAGCTTAGGTCTAACAGTGCACAGCCTAAGGGAATAAATGCTAAAACTAAATATAGAAATAAAATGCACTGATACAATCAAAGGCAGAAGCACTGTTCATGTTTTTCGTGATCATAGTCACTTAGGTTTCCAACTGCTCAGGTCAACTCATTGGCGGATGCCCACACCCAGCCCTAATATTTGCATCTTTAATGATATACAGGCTGCTTAAACACTTTACTTTTACTGTTGGACCTAAAAGGACTGATGATGATTGGTCTTCAATGATATACACCAAATGTGGCTGTACAAACATGAAAAGGCGGAACAGAGCCACAGAGATTAAATATATTAAATAACCTCACTGTCCACCAGACACGCTGGATTATAATTATACTGTGAACACAGAAACACCCATTTTGTTACATTAAAAACACAATATATTTTGTGATGGCTGCTCCACCACACAAAACAATAAGTACAGTAAACTGTAACAGCAATATATTGTAGTTTTTTGTTGTCTCCAGAATCCGTCCAAAAATGCTGCATTTTGTTCATCTGATCAATTGGGGCAGAATCTATGTACTTTAAAATGCTGTTTACAACAAAAAATTCATTATTTGTCCTTTTGAATGTATGCAGCATTAAATGTGATTCAATTTATTTATTTGTGTAAAAAAAAAAAAAATCTATGCTCAAACTGCTGTTTTAATATAGTTTCTTGCCTTCCTACTACACATAGTACTCCATGTTTTTTGCCAGTGTTTTGTTTTGTTTTGTTGCAGTTCCATTTCTTTACAGTCTGAAGTGCTCTGTGCTGTAAGACTCTGACCACCTTGTAGAGTAAGTGGGGATTCCAAAGGCCTTTTTTTCATGGGCTGACAGCAAATAGTGACTCAATCACAGGGAACTGCACGATAGACAGCTGAGAGCACAGCTGCAGCTGGATGCCACCACTGAGAGATCAAAACAAAAGTCATTTAACTTTGTGGGTGATATTGTCTTTTCTTTGAGTGTTAATCCATATCGCTGGCGGAAGTGAAATGTTCAAAGATTCTCTTTTTTTACTGAAAATGTAACTATGTTTTTTATTGCTGGGATGTGTAATTGTCTGTGGTGATGGGCCACACAAATTGTTAAAACACTGTTGTAATGTAAGAATGTGCACTTTGTGTTGCCTCGTTTTTTTAACAATTAACTATTGATTTTTACCATGTCCAATAATCAATTAAGGAAATGTCTTGAAATTAACACCTTGCTTGTCTCATATACAGGTGTATAATTCTACAACAGCCTGTAAACACTACACTCTCTGCTTCCTCTGTTTCATTCTGTGCTTTTTGCTGTAAAAAGGAGTGCCTGCTTAATTTAGCTGTGATAATAACAAACAATATACAAAGTGAAGAAAACGCTAAACACAAAGTGCTTGTTTGCATATCACTAGAGTTGGAGTAGGTGCCAGAATTACAGTGATTTTAAGATTGGACTATTACAACGCTTTTGAAAAGGGCACCTGCTACTGTATATAAAGGAGAGTATGACTGCCTGTTCATAAATGGAATAAAAATCCATTTACAGATGCAGTGTTGCCCTTATGACTATACAAGCCTGGCGGGCGGCCAGGTCAGCGGTAACCCCCTGTTAAGCTAAAAAAAAAAAAAGTTTCATTAAGGCCAAAAATAACACCAAATATTCATTCTTTCGGAAATCAATAATATTCTTTTGTGGGGATCTTTAAGAAGAAACTTTTAAGTGTTACAGAATAGACTTGAATATAGTACAGAATTTGGTGTGGTGGAAGGTGGTAGAATGAATGTTTAATTGGGATTGCACCCCTCCTCCCCAAATCAGACCCATCATCCACCGCCTCAAAGCAGTCAATCTTGGGGAAACAGTACATATTTCAAATTAAAGAACACAACCCTCAACAATACCTTACCCTGTCTGTTCAGAAAGACTTTGCCTGCCATTAATACGTAATTAATGTCTCTTCTGCCGTCTTTCGAGCCATCAAAAATGGCACATGACCATTATTCTGTGAGATGAAAAAATGAATAAAGTCTAGGACTGGTATTAACATGGTGTCTTGAACTTAAGGATACAAAACTGACTTCTTTCATTCTCATAGAAATAACAAGATACCCTTGAAATGAGTCTGCCCATTTCACAGAATATTTCACCAGCTCAACTTTCCCAGCAAACCTCTGAGACGCAGACACACACTCAGTCCACTCACACTACCGTTCTGAAATTCTTTGGAGCAGGTGGACTTCCCACTTCCCAACACAAAACTAAAAGACAAAAAGCCACTTCAGAACTCAACGACTTCTAGCCCCCCATGGGACTTAGCGGATTAGCTGGGAGTGAGGGAGCGAGAATAGAGAAAGACTCAAGAGTGAAAGACATAAAGAGGGAAGTAAGAGAGAGAGAGATTGGCTTTCCCTTTCTATTCCCATTGTGGGCCATGGGCCGTGCCGTCTGAATAGCTATGCTAATAGGCAGCTGAAAGTACGAAGAGATAACACAAAACCCACTTGACTTCCTGACACCTACTTGAGTGGGGCCACAGCGTTTTCCAAGGCTAGTTGTTATTCATGAGGCCTGAAAGTAGCCTGTCTGTCAGCTTTAGTGTGGACAGTTATTTCGTCTTCGGAGTAAAATAGTCGGGCACAGAGCAGGTTCTCCTCTTTGTGGGTTACCGTTACAATTGGTGACTTAAGTATTAATTATCATTTAAATACTTGTTGGAATGGAGAGGGTCTTTTTGAAGGTGGGAGTGCAGATTCGGGTCTTGCTGTGGTTATGGAGATTTCGCCTGATCTTTGGCAAGAGGTCAGCATCTGGTGAAATGTAATCATCTGCAGCAGATGCACGCTCTCCACAAACAGCAGAATTTAACATGAGATTTCCTGAGTACTTCTATGTGTACACATTGCTGTGTAAGATACATAAAGAGTGCGCGCGTATACACACACACACACACACACACACACACACACACAAATGCACTGTGGGGAGCGAATCTGAAGCAAAATTGAAATGGAAAAAAAAAAATAATTAAAAAAAAAAAAATATATATATATATATATATATATATATATATATATATATATATATATATATATATATATATATATATATATATGTGTGTGTGTGTGTGTGTTAGCCGCAGCTCATCAACTGGTTTAAGCAAATAAAGTATAGCTCAGCTAAAGCGTAGTTTGGTCAGAATTAGTGGTATAGAAGAATTAGAGGTCGCAAACTGGAAACAAAACCAGTTGGTTAGCAGTTGGCAAACAAACTTAGCCTATACCACCTAATTCTGAAGACATTTTGAAGGGTCAACACTTAAGGAGTCATATTGTGATGCTTTTCGGTCTAACTCGAGCACTGGCATTGTGCGCCTAATCCAAATATAAATGAATTTATTGCAGTCCAAAGCCTCCTTTGAATTCTATCTGTTTTTAAAATTCCCAACTCTGAACAGAATCCAAGATGTTCTTTTTAATGAGGTAGAGTTTTGATACACAGAGGAGGAGGTAATCCTTATGTGTACATAGTGAATAGATGGCAAAGGAAGTGACATGGTGTGGACAGTTGAGTTGATTAAAGGGGATGTGATGGTTCCTGATTAAAGGGTAAGTTTTGTCCCATATCTTTTGGGCTATGACAGCTTAAGATGGCAGCTCACTGCCATAGAGGGGAAACTCACACCCATCACAGGGAGCAGTAATGAGAGGAGCCCCTTTCTTAGGAACGATTGAGGCTGGTGGAAATATATTTCTTTTCAGCCTTGCAAGTCATACAGTACAGTTGTGTTTGATCAACATTCAAACAGCTTCTTCCTTCTTCGCACATTAGGCTTGAATCAATGATTGGTGTCATGCAGCTTTTTAAAACTGCAGAAATGAGGAAAAAATCGCAAGTGTTTAAATTCCATGCGGCCGACTTTGGAGATCTTTCATTTGGCACAGAGTCACTAAAATGTTATTTCAATTTTGTTTTTCAGTGACAAGATTTCCTTGCTTCTGGGCATCCTGTTCAAAAGCCCCCAGTCAATGAAAGAAACTGCATGAGCCGAAGCACGAGATCGCTCCACTAAAGAAGAATCACTTAAATGCTACTTCACTTTAAGTCGCAAATTGTGTTGTCATTTTGCCCTCAATCACAGCATTACTTTGATACTGGCCTTCTAGTTCGGAAGATAAAAACGAATCTCAGCTAACTCCTTGAAATTCTTCCCACATTTCATATTCCTTCTCTTGTTGAGGATTATTATTTTGTTTCATGTTCATGTGTAAATTGTGGCGATAATTACTGGGCTGAAATCTGTGTCTGGGAGCATAAAGCTAGCCCTCGCCATTATTTTAGAATGGAGGCAATTTGCATCTGCTTTCACTAGGGCTGCTGTGGCGAGCCCCTGAGAATCAAAGGTTGATTAATGCGTCCGACCACAATTTATTAGCAGCTGTTCAGGTGGCTTTTGATAATGTGTGCGTGTGTGTGTGTGTGTGTGTGTGTGTGTGTGTGTGTGTGTGTGTGTGTGTGTGTGTGAGTGAACGAGTGAGTGACTGACAGTGTTAAGCCCTGTTCACTGTAGTGCAGCGTGAACACAAGTTTGTCCCCAACTTCCCAGACTTGATTTGCTTAAACCAAACAACTTGAACTAGTTTTATAGGTCACACCCATAAACATGAGGAAGATGACGCCCCTGAGCACAAATGCCTCAAAAGCTGCCCCACCCTTGTCTAAACAAAGAAGCTATGTTTGAATTCTGACAGGCTGGTCCATTTTGGATCCAATTCCTGTACTGGCAAAATGCTCCTTGGAACTTTTGCAAAGAACAATCTAGAAAACATTGATTAATTTTTAGTCAGAAAAATGGGTAAAGAGGTGGAACGTGGGTGGAGCTTAGGTGGGCCAAATGAAGCCTGGTTGCTGGAACCGAGCGGAAAGCTGTCACTTAGAGCAGCAATGTCCATAATTATGCATAACTTTAAGCCTTGAGAAAATTTAAATGAGTACATTGTATAAAATTCACCCCCTCTGCAGTTAGAGACAGTATACAGCAGGGGTGGGCAAACTGTTCCACAAAGGGCCGCTGTGGCTGAAGGTTTTCTTTCCAACCAATCAAGAGCTCACAGTTTGACCAATCAGCTGTCTGAAGAGTGAGATCAGTTGATTGAATGAGTCAAGTCTGGTGTGCTGCTGCTTGGTTGGAAAGAAGACCTGCAGCCACAGCGGCCCTTTGTGGAACAGTTTGCCCACCCCTGGTATACAGTATAGAGACCAAAGCCAGTTTTTGTACACATGTTTATTTTGGCGGTTAAGTTGGGCATTTTAATATAGGGGTCTATGGGGATTGACTTGCATTTGGAGCCAGCCTGGGCTGCACAATGGTGCAGCAGGTAGTGTGCGTGCCTCACAGCAAGAAGGTTGCAGGATCGATTCCCAGGTCGGGCCTTGCAGTTTGCATGTTCTGGTTAATTGGTTACTCTAAATTGCCCCTAGGTGTGAGTGTGAATGGTGTGTGTATGTGCCCTGCGATCTGCTGGTGACCTGTCCAGGGTGTACCCCACCTCTCGCCCATTGACAGTCGAGATAGGCTCCGGCCCCCCGCGACCCCGAAAGGGATAAGTGGCATAGAAAATGGATGGATGGATGGATGGAGCCAGCCTCACGTGGTCATTCAAGGAACTGCAGTTTTTGTTTTTTTCTCAGCTGCAGAGGTTTGCTGCTGAGTTTTTACAGGTAAAACCCACTGTACTCAGTGTAACTGCTGTCTGCACTCAGGTATGGAGTGTTTTTGTAGTTCAGTAAGACCAACACACGACTCTTCTCTAGAGATGACAGTCCTAATCAAGGCAGGAGACACATCATACACATAACATGAACATTTTAAGCTTTTCAACTTGAAAAAGAAATCACTTTCATGATGTGGCAATGCTACTGTGATGGTTTGGTCAGGATGAGACACGAAAACCACTCAGGTTTAAGGAACAGGTCATGGTTTGAGTTATAGTTGCTGCCATGTTAAGGTTAGGGTTCAATAACATTTAATCAAATCCACCTCCACTATAAGACTGAATCTGAATCATTTTGAAACGTTTTGATTCAGGTGTCAACATTTACAATTTGTCACATCAGCCAGGTCCTTTTCTGCTGCCCCCCCCCCCATCTGCACACCTGTTCAGCCAGCGCACACCTGACACCAATCTCCACCTGTGCCATACTTAAGTGGCTTCCTTACATTCACTCTTTGCCAGATTGTTCTTAGCCCTTATGCGAGACTCTCCAGTGTATTCTTTTGGACAGATTACCCGTTTTAGACCCAGCCTGCCTTTGACCTCGTCTGCTCTCCTGTTTACCTGTAAAGACCCCTGTTCTGTGACCCCGACTACGAGTTTCGTCTTGCCCCTTCTGGACAACAGTACCTGTGAGACTCACCTGCTTCTCCATTCAGTTGGTGCTGCATTTGGATCCTGGTATCTCCGTTACACAATTAACTAAAGATAAAAACAACTACAGCTGAAAAATCTGTAGTAAGCTTTTGTCAGCTGAGAAGTCAAGCTACAATTATGCAAATTATTGGGCTGTTAATTACAAAATGAAAATGATTAGAACAACATTAATTATGGAATGTTGATTGAATTTGACACATGAAATAACTAGGGCGGCGTACTTGTTTTTTAAATCTTATTCACGAGCTACCTTTGTTGTTGTATCATAACATCATAATAGCAGCGGAGCTACTGAGTGCATCTCTGTTGGTACATTTATTGACTGCAGTGGATTCAGTGTTAGAGGTTAAGACCAACTAAGTTCAGTTCTGGCTGGTCGTTAGCTTTGTGACAGGTAGTGGGAAAAGGAGTCTTGTTCCAGACTGTGCAGAGTTTTGTTTTTTTTTTGCTGCTTCTGAATCATCCATCCATCCATTATCTATACTATCCCTTTCGGGGTTGCGGGGCGCTGGAGCCTATCCCAGCTACAATGGGCGAGAGGCGGGGTACACCCTGAACCGGTCGCCAGCCGATTGCAGGACCACATGCAAAGACAGACAAACATTCACACTCACACTCACACCTACGGACAATTTAGAGTCATCAATTAACCTAATGAGCATGTTTTTGGTCTGTGGGAGGAAGCCGGAGTACCCGGAGAGAACCCACGCATGCACGCATGCTTCACACAGAAAGGCCCCGCCTGACCCGGGGATCGAACCGGCAACCTTCTTGCTGTGAGGCACCTGCACTACCTGCTGCGCCACCGTGCAGCCCCGCTTCTGAATCATCTCAAATTAATGTTTTCATAATTGTTGAAAATTGGTTCTGCAAAATAGGTGAAATCAAAGTGTGGAACCTTCAAGTTTCCTGGAGACACACTTGTTTAAGTGGTGTCTATAGCCAAATGACATCATCAATCATTGCTATTTGTGTCTACATTTCCTACCCACAATCAACATGAGTTTCATTAAAGCATGAAACTCAGACTAGGTAGCTTGATGTGCAGGAAGAGCTAAATGTAGCACTCTACTTTGATTTTTTTTCTTCATTTTACGATATATTTTAAAGTGCCGTACGGAAGTCTGGGAAACTTTCGTCAAAATGTCTGTTACTGTGAATAGATAAGTGAATAAATATGACTGAAAAAAAGACGAAGGCGAAGTTTTGTGAGATTCTTAAGTTGTCTTGCATGCACTGCTATCTACCCATAGATGTTCAATGATGCATAGGTCAGGGGCTGTGAGGGCTGTGGCAAAGCCTTCAGCTTGTGCCTCTTGAAGTAGTCAATTGTGGATTTTGAAGTGTGTTTTGGATCTTTATTCTGTTGTAGAGGCCATCCTCTTTTCATCCTCATCTTTTTTACAGACTGTGTGATGTTTGCTTCCAGAATATTTTGGTATTTAATTGAATCCATTCTCCCTCTATCAATGAAATGTTCCTCGTGCCACTGGCTGCAACACAAGCCCAAAGCATAATCGTCCACCCCCCTGTTTGACAGTTGGAGAGGTGTTCTTTTCATGACATTCTTCACCCTTTCACCTAAGCATACCTTTGCTCATTGTGGCCAAAAAAATCCATTTTAAATTCATCAGTCCACAGGACTTGTTTCCAAAATGCATCACGCTTGTTTAGATGCTCCTTTGCAAACTTCTAATCCTGGAATTTGGACACATGAAAAGGTTTTCTTGTGATGACTCCTCCATGAAGGTCACGTTTGTGCAAAAATCTTCACGAAGGTCTTTTGCAGTCAAAAGGGCATTTGATTTGCTTTTCTATAGCAATCCAACAAGCAGGTCTTTCGTAGTCTTCCAGACCTCAACTTGACCTCCACTGTTCCTGTTAACTGCCTTTTCTACATTACATTACAAACTGAGCAAACAGCTACCCAAAAAAGAGTGCTTGGCAGTTGCTTACAGGAGCAAACATCTCTTGCAGCGCCCAAACTTTTGCATGGTGCTTCTTAAAAAAAAAAAAAAAATTGTACAAAACAAAAATAATGCCCTAGGCTTGCTAAATATATTGAAAAGGATGTTTCATCTTTTGGAGATCAGTCCATTGTTTTGAAAAGACAGCTTACAAATTCAATTTTATGTGTGAAGGATATTTAAGTCTGAAGATTTGAGCTGTGTCCAGTTTCTGGCTCTGTTCTCTTAGCCTAACATCTTATTTTATTATGATACTGGCTTGATGAGCAGGACCAGCTCAATCTAGCACTCTATTTCAAATTTTATTTGGAACTTTTGTATGGAGCATAGCAATGTACAACATATGATGTGCATTGTTTTTTTGGAAACCAAATCGCAATGCTTGTAGGATCTCAATATGTTTCAAATCTGCAACCAAGTACCATGACAGTATCAGCATATTGTCCCAGCCCTTGTGTAAAATGGAGGTTGTGAACTGCAGTCAAAGTAGATATACATACACATCTAAATAAATATCTGGATACACACAAGGTCAGCAGACCCCAAAAGATACAGATGTAAGCAATGTGCAATGTCTAAACTGTACTTTTCTAATAAAGATCAAATGATCTCAGTGTTTTTTGATGATGTTTAGCAGACAACATGAAAGCAAATGGGGCATTGTAAGAAGCGCAAGTTATTTGTAGTGAAGTTCACTTGGAATTTCAAAGTGGAAGGAAAATTAGAGGAATCAAAAAGAAAAACAAGAAACAAATACTTCTCTTAACCATTGCAAATTGAACTGTAAGTGAAGTATGGGCCTTTTAAAATCACCGATCACTGTCTCTGTTTTTTAAAACAGGCTTGTGCTCACAGACTGCAGAATGCCCTCTACTGAAAATGAACTTCACCTATTTTTCATTATCCATGCTTTGTCTCCATAGAAATTCTTTAAAAAGGATTTTAAAAAAGCCTATTACCTCATTTTACAGTAGAGTGTTTTTTCATTGTAAGAAATCTTAACTGAACTTAACATTTTGCTCACATGCAGGCCTTTGACAAATTTCAGATTTTTTTAGAGCCAAGCCTGACAAATGAAATTATTTTTTATGCTGTTATAGTGACAGGGGAGATGCTGAGGCTGTTCAACTTCACCATCTATCACACAATCGCTGACAGAGGGTAAATCAATCAAAAAGATGACCATGACAGAATCAGTGTGCTCACTGCAAGGCCTTTCTTCTCCTTACCATCTCCTGCCAAATGCCATTTTCAAACAGCTGAGAAGTCTGAACATCGCTGCGTCTTGTACAGAAAATGCATATGTTCACCTGACGACCCATGCATGGTGGCAGAGAAATGAAGGAAGGGGTGGAGAGCACAGGAAGAGAGGTGGGAGAGGAGGGGGGTGAAATGGAAACGTCATCAAGGCACAAAGGAACTATATAAATCTGAGTGAGTGCATTTGATGGCGGGCTTTTGACAGGAACAGGGATGGAAGAATGTGGTCGAGGGAGGAGATGCGGAGGTGAGGAAGTGTAATGCCATGATGTGACTTGCTACAGACGTTTTGTGATTTTGTGCACGTCCAGAATACTGCCGCTTTGTCATGCCAAAGTACAGCAGTGGCAAGGGTATAGCGCTGTGATATTTCCAGCCCACTGCGGTGACACATGTAGTGGCTTCAGGCCATGCAGGTTTAGTTAGAGTCTGACTCATGGTCATGATGTAGTGTCTTATACGGTGATAGCTTTGAGACATAGGAGCTGGTATTTCCAGTGCCAGACACGGGCCGCCATTTCCCCGCTGGATTAAAAAGCATTCCCCAGGGAGAATTCTGGACTGATTGTGTTCTTAGGTTTTGGAGCAGGTCGAAACCAATGCTGTCACACCAATTCCTAACATGCTCTGTGACAAAGAATCCAACGAGGAGAACATAAATGAATAGCTCTCATTGGATTTGTTGAGGAAGCTCTGGCCGAGGTAAGAATATAACTAAGTCAGTAAAAGAGACTTTTTTAAAAGCAAGTAAGAAGCAGTTTTTAGTTCAAATTCGAGAGGCATTCAATTATTACTGAAAAGAACTCTTAAACAAGTCTTTCTACTTTTTACATACATGTTATTAGAAGAGCACTCTGTTGATTTTCCAAATGAAGGTCACTTGTCACAAAGAGCACTACTCAACCTGTGAAAAGAGTTCTAAGGTATTCTGTAGCTCTAGAGGGAAAGTTTGAATTAGACTCTAATTAAACAGCAAATTATCTGTATAAAAATGACTTCCAATAGAGTTACAATTAACACTATGCCAGTATTTATATAGGTCCACCCTCATTTTCCAACCCCTTACTGTGTCTTTTAACACTGCATGTACACATGTATTTTCACTCTAAGTGTTAAATATTCAACACTCTAACCAACTGCATTATCACTTGGAAAAACTCAACATTCACACAGTGAAGCTGGCATGCCACCAAAACCCCGCTCCACCCCAGCCACGTGACATGTCGTTCCATGTTATTACTACTTTACAATTAATACAAACCGGAGAACGGACAAACAAACCAATAAAGCTTCAATCTTGAGCTCAGATATAAACAAGTTCCTAATTGAGATATGAGCAACTGGCTGCTCACCCAAAGGCTGACAGATGAAACACTATCCTGAAACTCACATCCTCACACTTCCATATTGAGAGGTACACCGATTTTAACGGTCTCAGCTGCTGATTCAGTGTCGATGCTTTAAACAGCCATCTGCACAAAGGTCCATATCTGGGCCAGGGACTCCTCATAGGGCATGTTTAACATGAAGTGGGATTAAAACAGTTCATCAAATGCACCTCATCAGCTTGTTTCCTGGAGATGAGCTGTTTGTCTGTAATGAATTACTCAGTGTCAGTCCTGTTCTTTGTTCTACTACCAGCAAGGAGCTGTGAACCCTCTCTGCCCTTTAGCTGGTCATCAATGTTGTATTGGAGCAGGACTGCAAAGCACAAACTATTACAATGAGACACTGATGAGATCATTTTATGGGAGTGGGGTAAAAACCTTTGATGAAAGCATGGCATGATCGCTTATTAAGACCAAAAAAAAAAAAAAAAGGGAACTCTATTATTTGTTAACTTGCCTAGTTCTTAAATCACTCACCTGCAAGCAATAATATTTAAAATGGATATGCATATGGTGCGGCAGATGTGCGCACCAGCTCATTTTAAGTTAACATTCAAGTGTCAGACTTTCAGATCAATGCAATGACTCTCCTTGTGCTTTCCTTCCTCTCACGTTTCCTAAGCATGAAACATGACATTTTTTATGATTCTAAATGAGACAAGCAGGTGAATAACCATTTCTTGGCTTGGCTAATGTTAGCTAACATTTCTTATTGTGAGATTCATGTTTGTTAGCACCAAGGCAGGGCCTGTGTTGCATCTGATAGTGTTAGTCGCCCTACTTGACTAAATCACTAAGGTGCCCCTTAAAAAAACAACTGACACTTGTAACCAGTGTAAAGCAATGTTCTGCTGCTATATATGGTCTGTTACACAGAACCATTACATGATCTTATGCTGATGACACAGATCTATTTCTCTGTCAAGCCAAATAACCTGAATCAGCTCACCTCCCTCTGCGACTGCCACCAAAGAATGGATGTCTCTTAATTTCCTTGGTCCTGATAACTTTTCTACCGCAAATAATATTATATACCAATACCATCTTTGACCAACGTGTTAATAACTTGTTCAGTTCTGTTTTCTTCTTTCTTCTATCACAAAAATCAGTAGTATCATCTTCTACAGATCTTGAACTATCGATTCACACTTTCATTCTCTCTGTGTTTTATATTGTGATGTGTTTTCACCCAATTTGTTTATTCATTTTTATCTTTTTTTGTGTGTGAAGCAGTGTTTTAAAAAGTGCTATATAAATTAATAAAACTTACTTGTGAGGACATTCTTCCATACAAGGAAGAACAACAGAAAAACAACAAAAATGGTAAAATTACTATTATTGATGCTGGTGTGATACAGACTGTGAAAGGTGAAGTGAGAAGTCGTTATTGGAAGTAACATTATCTGAGAGGAGTTTGAGATGTAATGAATGGAATTTCCGATACAAACACCTTATGTCAAAAAATCTGAAATTACTTTAATCTATTTTCACATTTACTTGTACTCATTTAAGCAATAATCCATGACAAATAATGAAATATACACTCACACACATGAAAAAAGAGGCAGCCGACATTACATGCTTCAAACAATGGCTAAATGAGATGTGAAATCTCGACTTTGATCGTCACTCTTTCCTCTAAGGGTCTGGGGAAGCTCTTTCGACAGCAGGGCAATAATTTAATCTGAGTGTCTCTCACACACGAGAACAAACTTCATTAGCCCATTTACAAACCAACCCAGATTTTAGAACTGGGAGCACAAAATATCTACTCTGAGCTCTGATCTGTTCAAGAATTCAACCATGTTCGAACTTTTCTCACATTTTGAAGATATCTCTCCTATTAATTTTATGAGCTTCTTTGTATTTTATGAATGGTGGTACCTCGAAGGAATGAAGTGAAATGTCTGTGCACCATGCAGACAGCAGTCAGAGCAATGTAGGTATTTGTGTGAGCAAACTTAACAGATAAAGACCTCTTATCCCCCTACGAATCACATCTGGCTTCCGTTTGATACTCTGTGTTGTCACAGCTTGTTATAGGTGCTTAGGAAATCCTTTCTGCTCTTAACGATTATTCCATTGCATTTGTTCGAACAATGATGAGAGAGGGAGCGAAGCTCGGAGTGTGAGAAATAGAGGGAGAGTGAGAAAAAGAGAAGTGAAGGGTGACACCAGTTCTCGGGCCAGCACAGGCGGCAAGAACGAGGTGGGCTGTTGGCATTCCTGTCTGAGCAGGAGCTCGTCCGATACCAAATTGTTGTAGAGTGACAAACAAACACATGCGCACGCGCGCACACACACACACACACACACACACACACACACACACACACACACACACACACACACACACACACACACACACACACACGCACACCTTCGTCCATGCCAATTCAGATATAATGCATGGATGTCCTCTACGTTTCATCATCAAAGCCTTATCAGGCTGCGCAGGGTCTGAAGGGGAGAATATGAACCGGATAAAACAAATCGTTTGATGTGTGAAAGACAGACACCCCAGCTCCAAAGTACTTAAGCTTCTCCTCCCAATGGACTGACAAGGGATGAGAGTAGGAGCGAGGAATGAGTGCTCCTCTCTTTTATTCCCCTCCCCTACTCCGTTCATCATGAGGAGTTTCCAAACCGTTGCGTCATTGTTTATGCAAGGTCCCAGTGTCAGCACGAGCAATGTCAATTAAATAAATAAAGTCAATATTGACAGATGTTTCAAAGGCATGGTGGAGCGGGAAGAGAGGGAGAGAGACAGAGGAGACAGGGCAAGAGAGAGTGAGTCAATGAGGAATGGAGCGAACATGAAATCTGATGAGTGAGTTAAGTGTTTGAGTGTGTGTGTGTGTGTGTGTGTGTGTGTGTGTGTGTGTGTCTGTGTGTCTGTGTGTCTGTGTGTGTGCCTGTGTGTGTGTCTCTGTGTGTGTGTGTGCGTGTGTGTGTGTGTGTGCGCGCGCGTGTGTGTGTGTGTCTGTGTGTGCCTGTTTTGAACCATGGCAGTATAAGGAGCAAATTGTGCAATGTGTTTCATGCCTGGCTTTGATATCAGCCTGACATCACAAAATGAGTCTTATTATTTTTATTTTCCATCTTTTTCAAGTTACTTTTGTAAATCCTTTGATACACTGCGCCATATTATCGGCTGCGAAAATCACCCATTGGAACTAAAATCATCCGCTTGTTGAAATATGGATTTCCATGGCATTATTCACTATCTTGTAAAGTGAAACAGATGGCAGATCCAGTTTCTTTGTAGATATTAAAATATTCACCAAGCTGCCATTAATTCTTTGATTGTCTGGCTTGACAAAGGCCTTTTAACTCTGGTTAATTTCCCTTCAAAAGAAGTGGGAGAGTCTCAATGAGTTATGACCATGAATATGGCTCTTTTCCTAAGTCTTTTAAGATGAAAGGTACCCTCTGCTCCTGTGTCAAATGGCCAACACACCTGACCCTTTTAAAGTGCAGAAAGGCTTTTTAATATTAAATTGTTCTCAGAGATGACTGGGTTTTGAACGCATTCAGATGTAAAAGCGACAAACATATCCGTTTGATGATCTGAGAAATGTTTTGAATTTTGGATCTGAAAATAATTAAAATAATTCAGCCTAGATTTAGCTCACTTGCTCAGGTAGTGGCTTCGTTCAGAGCTTCTGGTTTCCCATCTGTTGAAGTCACAAAGAAATTTCATTATGGACCATGAATGAAATTCACAGGCAACATTACCATATCTGCAAACACTTGCTAATGATGACCATAGGACCAGAAAGATGAAGTGATGAGATGAGCTTTGTTGGAGGTTATGAGCATGTTGACCAGATGCCAAGCCACCTGCTTCTGGACTTCAGCAAGAAAACAAGACAGTGCAAACTGCAACAGATAGGAGGAACCAGGTTGCCCAGTCTGATCTTGCTGAGTTAAGATCAACAAAAAGCCACATCAGATTCTCGAGGAATCAGACCTTTTCACAAAATTCCTTTTTTCTTCTACCAACGTTCATTTCATCATGAGCAGGAGCGCTGCACCTGCTAATTCAGCCTTTGCCGATCTGTGTCAGGTAGTGGGGGGCCTTCATCAAGCAGGATTAATAAATGAGTGATTTAAATGATGAAAAGGATTCCCCACCTGCTTATTTGCTGATTTTCCAGTAACTATGATACCATCTTCACCTGGTTTTAACATGCTATGTGTTATTTGGATAGGTTATCTGGATAAGGACAGCTGATCACAAACCTTTGCATTTACACAAGTTCTAAGTTATCTCAATTATGCCTGCATATAATGAATTTAGATAGGCAGAGCTGGTGGAAGTGGCAGACTTGTCAACAAACCGGCACGTCTTAGGTCAAAAGTAGCGATGCAGAATATGCTGGAGGGATTGTTCTGACGTACAAAGTGAGGGCCACATTAAAGATGGATACGGGCATCATTAGGCCAGTGTTTCGGTATCCTTGCCAAGATACTTGTACTAATTGTTACTTATACCTCAAGCAGCCCAGTCATCACAGCCCCCAGAGAAGGTTGCTAGTCGTAGTAGATTGGCTTCCTCTGTCAGTCACATGACTCTCACATTGTCTGTCATCGCAGTCCCTCATGAACCTCCTAAAGCAACTCTGCTGTATAAACTTTACCTATTTTTTCTCATGGCCACTATACTGGCACAAAAGACAGGACTTAATTTCCCGGGTGTAAGTGTTAAAGCTCATTGTAAGAATTACTTCTTACACTGCACACACAACATGCACATGCACACAGAAATGACAGCTCAATGCTTTAACTTACAACTAAACAAAGGAAACAGGGAAAGATCTGAAACGAGATCAAGATACGAGTGTCCGAAATGAGTTTCCTCTGCAGGGTGGCCAGGCTCATTCTTAGAGATAGGGTAAGGACCTCAGACATCCGTAGAGAGTAGAGCCGCTGCTTGGGGCATCTAATCAGGATGCCCCCAGGGCACCCCCCTTCCCAGGTTTTCCAGGTGTTACTATTGCATCTCCAGTGTTTGGGTAATAGAAAGATCACATTGCTGAGAGACAAGAGCACAGAGTGAATATCTACAGGACTTTCGAATGGCTGCATAGTAGAGATTGTGAATGAATGAACGAAGAGGTGGGGCTGCTCGAGCTAAAATCTTAATCACATTTATATTTTGGTCAATATTGACATCAGTTAACAGAATCTTTTGACTTTGGAAGCGTGATGCATTTATTGAACTGCAATGCAGCATAATAGTCATTTTATCTCAGTGACCTTGTTTTCATTATAGCTGGAAACCCAAAATCATAACTGAAAATGAAATGTGATCATCCAGCCCTACTGAGAGGTTCTTGGTCTTAATGATAGAGCTTCTGCTTCACTTCTGTCAGTGGTGTCAATCCAGTTGAACAGTAAAGCAGACAATGGTAAGCAGATTTCTTTCAAACAATTTTTTGAAGTTTAACTTCTGGTTGAGAACATTTTATTGAAAAAAGACCTTGTGTCTTCCTTTACATTTGATTCTTTCATTTAGTTTTCCAGCCTCCATCTGAGTATGCGCAGAGTGACGTTATCTCCCATACACTGATGACCGAGGTCAGCTCATTTATCCTATTCAGGAAGCAAGAGATTGATTGTGCCTGTGCCATCGCTGTAATTATACTGTCATCACTTAATCAACCTTATTGGATTCCTCAAGCGGTCGCAGTCCCTGAGGCTGGAGCTGGGAGAAAGATTGACTTTTTTGGACAGCAAGAGAATGAGAGGGAGAGTGAGAAAGAGAAGGACAGAGAGAGAGAGAGAGAGAGAGAGAGAGAGAGAGAGAGAGAGAGAGACCAAATTAAGCATGGAGTCATTTGAGAGGCAAAGCAATGGGGTATTAAGGATAGAGAGACATCAAATAAGTGGACAGTGGTGGTTAAGGAATGGTACAGTTACAAGACATTGTCAAAGATGAATACATGGAAAAGGAAAGTGGACCATAGAGGGACATGAAAGGATGATAGGGGATGGAGATAGAGGCGGGAGGGTGCAGGCACAGACTCTGAGCGATTGTTTCCTCAAGTCCATGTCTGCCCCACCAGAGAGGAAGTAACAAATGGTTAGGGTGTCACCTGCAAAAGCAGTTTAATAATTCATTTGTCTATGGGGCTGGGCAGAAAGGACTGCTTTGAAGAGCAGGGCACAGATGGTCATCAGAGTGAAAGAAGTATACACACACCTACGCCCATGCACCCACACATATGCACTCACAAAAAGAGGCCTGTGCTGGAGACGGGCTCATCACCTAGGTGCACACCATATGCCACGGTGGCTGACAACCTGCTCTCTAGGCCCATGCTGAGAAATGCACACAAACACATATGCTTGTGTACGTACAGAAATCGTTCCTATTTTATAACTGTTCCACTTTCCCACCGCAAAGACACATTCTTGCATACTGATGTGTAATTGTGTTATGTGGGCTGCGAAGATAAGAATTTACCAGCTGATAGAAATGCCTGGCAGACTGTCTTCACCTACACACTGAGCCACATCAGTGTAGCCAGGTATTCACACACACACTGAGGTGGCACACACACTGAATGAGGATGTGACGAGGAACGTAATATGTGCTCTCTGTCAATCCATCTTTGTGTGAAATTACCTGACAGCATTTCCTCTTTTGCCATTTCACATCTGACTAAGCCCAATCCAAACACAGCCCTTAAAATCTAATGATGCAACATTTACTGTAACAACCAAAAAAGCTCTGCATCCTGCCATCTTGTTAGGACACATACCTGCCCTCCAGCCACTAAAAACAGCAGCCCACCTTTCATTCAATTACTGTACTGACTTTAATGGTTATGAGTTCTCCTTTTGTGCCTAGCATGCTTTATTCCTCTCCCTGTGTGGCTTGCAGGTGATTACTTCAAGGCAGTAAAGGCCTCACTGGGGGTTCTGCAGTTTGCAGACATACCGCAGGATTCTTTATTTGATGTGATATCTTAGGGGATTCTGATATTTCCACTATAAAGAAAGGGGCATAAGGAATGTCCTCACAGAAGTTGTTACAGGTTTTTGTGCTACGTTTACTACAGTTTTTGCTGTGGTGTGCAGTGTTTGTCATGTAGAGTTATGGTTTTAGGCTCAGAGAAAGAAGAGCTGATCATTGAAACGGACTGAAAATTACAAAAATGTTTGGCTTGTGACAAAATGTTGAGTTAGCAGAGAGAGGAGGGGGGCTTCTGATGAGAGAATGGGGCTGAGTGGATGGGTGAGTAGTGGCTGGGAGTGTAAACCCCAGCTGACCCACCCGGTCCAGACAGAGGGGCCACATATTGATGGAACAGACTCCAGACGACAGGCACCATTACCCTGTGGATCGCAGCATCTGAAGACAGGGCATGGAGGAGCAGAGGGGGTACAGGGGTTAGAGGAGAGCTGGCGAATAAGATGGTGAAGAGAGGGAAAATTGTGGTGAAATTAAATAAAGCAGACAGAAGAGTCAGAAAGATGACACACGCAGAACATCCATGCTCAGTGGCAACATCTGTAGTTTCAAAAGTAATTGCAATTAGTCCATGGACAGTTCATCATTTACCAAGCAAATTTCCAAATTTCCTGGTACTAATTTTAAGATTTGCTCTCTCTCTGTTATAGGTAATTGGATATTTAATATTGGACTGGTGATTGGCCAAAACAAGGCCATATTTAAATTTCTTGTTTTGTGTGTTGAACAGGTCAAAACTAAAAGATATTCAATTCACGGAGACATAAAAAAAAGAAAAACAGCAAATACTCACATTTGAGAAGCTGTAACTGGTCAATATGTGACATTTCTGTTCCACGGATAACTGACACAACTTATCATTTACAAAAAAATTGGTGGCAATAAATTTTCTCACATCTGACTGATCAACAATCAATTTGCAATTTTAGCACTGCTACTAATGTTCCTATTAGGAAGAAGATTTACAGGTGCCTTTCAAAGCTCTTGCTAATACCGGGTAAACAACTAAAACTTCAATAAAGTTCATGGTTGACTGCCAGTAGGAAACTTTGGTTTGCGCATCCACCCAGCTGAATCTCATCAAATAGGTAGAATCCCATCATCTCTCTCTCTTTATAGCCTTGTAACACTGTCACACTACTTCAGACAAGAGTCCTCATTCCTACTGGCTGTGGGCTTTGTCACTTTGTCACCATCTTCATCAATGACTGCTACAGTTGGCTTGGCTTGGCAGGACAGGCTCTAAAATGACCATTCATCTGATTACTTAATCAAAAAAGAAACATTTTTCTGTGGTTCTGGATGGATAAAAATGTAGAGCAACTCCTGTTATTACCTAAAATAAGTCCTTTCCAGTGTAAGACTTGCAGCTTAATTCCACAAATGCTTTTTATGGATTCTGAAAGGTTTCCGATGGGTTCCCGGTTGTCCTTGATTGTTCTCATCTTTTTCCTCACTTTCATGCATGATGTGGATTGTCATGAAAAATCTACCCAGTTGAATATCTCTTTCACCTGCACTAAACCTGTGACATGACTTGTACAAGCAGACAGGATCTCCATGGCGACAAAGTAAAATTATAGGTACAGGGTAGGTGAGAGGAGAACACAGGGCAAAGAGGTGTCAGAGTCATACAATCAGTGGTGACAAGCAATCACTTGGGAGTTTTATAAAAGCAGACCGCAAGTGTGAAGGAGACAAGGCAGAAGAGTGATAGATGACTCGGCTGAAGTACAGAGGATGGGAAGAATGCATGGATGACATGATTACAGGAGGATGAGGCGATGAGCCTGATGAGCCTTAATGGGATATAATACAAAAGCAGGAGCAGAGGATACGTTTGAATGTGACTGAAGAGGAGGCTGAGTGTGCAGCGAATGAAAACAGGAGGAGGCAGGTGGTGGTTAGCAGCAGACAGAGGGCTAGGTGAATGTACAAGATTGATTGGTGATTGCTCTTGGGTTTTGTGGCATAGAGTGTGGAAGCAATAAAGAGCAAGGGAGAGAGAGAGTTGTAAAGAAGAGGGAATATAAACTCCCAGATGCCAGGTATTTTTCCTACTGGGAGGCGAGTCGACAGGAGTCTAATGAGTTCCCTCATAGCCGGGCGGGTTCCATCTTATGAATCACACACACACGCACACACTCGCATGAACGCTCACATCGCCGTAATGAATTACCGAGCTCTCAGCCTAAAACCTTGGCCCCGTACCTCATCACATGATGCAAGTATATATCATTTTGCGTGGCGGATCGATCCCTCCACAGCCATTTGACACAAATACACATGGAATCGAATGCAACATGACATAGTCCATCACCCGCTGTACCCTTGAATCCCTGCCGACATCCTCCAGAGAATCGTTCACACAATGGACATCAATATATTGACACAGTCTAAGCAAAACCATGAAGTCCTGCTTTGTTTTCCAAAGGCTTTTCGGCCATTCAGTTTTCTTGTAATCAGATTACGAGTGTTCAACCACAGAGAGGTGGGCATTCACTGAGAATGGCGCCCACCATGCTCAGTTTCTGACACACCTCATTGCCCAAAATGACAACACCGTGTTCACACTAATGCAGATCAATTTGAAGATGCATCTTTTCTTCCTTTTCAATTTAGGCTTCCACCCACACTAAGACTTTCTCCATATCACACATTAAACATGTTGCCATTTCCATTTGTTTTCTCTGTCCGTCAGGAGAACAAACGATAAGCCATCAACATTAGTGATAGAGACAAAAACATTTTTTTATACGAGGCTGTAATGTTTATGTTTATGTTTATTTCTGATTTATGGAGATTGACTCACTCTTGGAACAAGCTTCAAGTGGCCATTTGTGGAACTGCAACCATCACTTGGGTTTGACCAATTTAGCTTAAGGTTCAGAAGCAGCTACAGTATGCCATTTAGCCAGCTGAACTAACATTAGCTTCACACAACCAAAAGCACGAGCTGCTTCACAGCCCTGATTGACTGAGGTCCCAATTCAGAGCTTTAAAAGCAATAATTTTAAAACAATGATAATACATATTTAAGGTTGACAACTACCAAGTTAGCTGCTTGTTTGCATTACCTGACATGAGATGATTCACTAGATTGTTTACCTAAAAGGACAAAGACCTCCCTTGTTGTTTTCAACGCATTAAAATGATACAGACTGGACTTTCATTCGATCAACAGAAAATTGCCTTGGCGTGAGTTTTTTTTGTTTATTTGTTTTGCTTGCACATAAAGTTAATGCTAATTAGCAACAACTGAGCAAAACAGATGATCGTCAGCTAAAAACTTTAAACTCTTACAGCTCACTAAGATCATATAAGTTATGCTTAAAATCACAGTTGTTGCCATTTGAGAATTTGCCATGTAATTCAATATAATGATGAATCAATGATACGTCTAGAAAAGTAGGGTCTGTCAGTTACTGTGGAAATGTTAGTGAGTATAAAAACATAAGCAAAATACTGTTGAGGCTGTATATTTGGAACTGACAAATGCACTAAGGAGTTTTACTAATATAAATACAGTTTATATTAATAAAATAAATGCTTCAGTCCATGTGAAAGCTTGCAGGGCAGCACAGGTCATACTGTTTACAGGCTCGTAACAGGCGTACTCAATGACAAATCAAGGGAAATACAACCAATCACTTCTCATTGTCTGACAGCAATCAGCAGACAAAGGGAGGTCAGTGTTCTGTGGAGCTCCATATTTCGATGACAAGGGTCGAGTGTTTTAGGATAAACACTCGATTTTTATTTTTTTTTTGGCTGGTGTGGGATCAATAAAGTCATATTTTAAAAATTGTTCCCACTGACATTCTCACTGAAATAAGAATCTGTACAAAACTGACAGGACTACAGTCATACAGAGAGAAGCTGAAAAGCAATCAAACTGTCATTAACTAGTCCAAGATAGAATGATTTTCTCCTGAAAGTGCCACAAAATGTTAATGCTGTATGTCCCAAATAATTTTGCTTCTGTTCAGTTCAGCTGTCTGTGAAAAACACTGTTTGCCTCAAGTCTTTCTGAATCTATGGATGCACTTGATTGCATAACATCGAACATTGGCATTTTATCTGTATTTCGAGTGTGTTATTTACTCATGTTCTCTATGAGAATACATTAAGGGCAGCAGCTAAATGTTTGCATGTTAGCCACTGAAGGGTGGAGTGACCGTGGGGACTGCGTGCAAATGTTATATGTCATCAGCACGATCACTGTTGTTGCCAGTTCCACACCTGAGGTGTTGTGTCTTCACAGTCACACACACGCAGGCATGCGCACACATATATAACACATGTACCTGCAAACATGTCTGCCACATGTCTGAACACCAGCGCTGAGCTAAAATATCACCTAGCAGATGAAAATATTGATTGCAAAGGAGTTGGAGGCAGAGCTGGGGTCAGGCACAATTCTGTGGTCAGCACACAGCAAAGTGTAGAGAAATAGGCTCTTAAAACCCACTCCAACCTAACCACAAATGCCAATTATCATTCAGGCCCTGACTGCAGCAGTTAACTGTTTTCAAACACATGCATTACACATAAGCTTACCTCTGTTAATTACTGCATCGACAGCAGACACTGAGTACAGCATAATTAGAGATGAGAGAAACTGCTAGTGTGGAGACAGCAGACGCAATTCATTTCATAATTCCTTAATGCTTTCACACAAATGGTCCCTGCATTGTTAAGCTTTGAAAATACAGTAAATACTGTACATGCCACCACTTCTACTTGCGCCTTCCAGATGTTCATTTGAGCCGTACTGCCCCGCCTCCCTGTCACTGCACCAGATTGACCGTAGCCTACTAATAAAATAAAGAGAGATGCTCCCTCTGTGATGCTAGCGCTAAATCAATGTGGGCCCTCGCGCCGCGCTGACAACCACAGCCTCCTCTCTCTTTACTATGACACCAAGAATATTAAATTATGTCACCGCAGGGGCTGCAAGCACAGGGACAGAGAGAGAGAGAGAGGCGGACAAGGGGCGAGAAGTGGAGACTGTAGCCCAGATGGGTTTGTATTAAAATGAAACTATTTTTCATTCAGTAAAAAAAATTAGGTGATGGGTTGAAGAGAGCATGAGAAAGAGGAGAAGGACTGAAAGAGAAGGGCACAAAGAGGATGATCAGTAATGTGTGGCTGGAGGGGAAAGATCAAGTGAAAATGGTGCTTATGGGATCAGGTGAAATGATCAGGGTGTGTGATGATGAGGGTGAGATTAACAGGTAGGCAGAGGCGTGATTACCATGAAGGGGAAGAGGGAAAGGGAGAAGAGAAAGAAAAAGATGATGGCTTCAAATATGTGTGTGTGTGTTGGGGTGGGGGTGGGGGGGTGGGGGGGGGTTAGCACTGAATGTATGGCAGCTGTGAGGTAGAAATAAAGAGACCCATGGGTGCTCAGAGAGATGACAGACAGGTGGCCTTCAGCCAGAGATCACACACTCATTCTTGCACTTGAATTACTGATATCTGTCCCTTTTGGTGAACGTCGATGGCAGTGTCTTCAGTGATCTCGATTCACAAAGGGACACAGCGGCTGTGGTATCATAGAAGAGCAAAATCTAACTGGACCTCTCCACTCAAGTATTCAGAGTAAATAAACACATGCAATTCAGAAAACTTTAACTGTACTCAAAGGTCAGTATTCAGATGCACCTCAAAAACTGGACAAAGGATTTGCCAACATTAACTGCTTAAATTCTATTATCAAGATGCCAAAGTAGTTCACAATCTTTCAGAGAGCGCACTGATGCTCACACAGCTCCTATATGTAATTATCAGACTTATTCAAATTATGTCTTTTGATCTACAGCACTAATACTAAATAATTTCTCATTAAAAAGTATCTTAATCTCACAAAGCCTCCCCTCGAATGTAATCCAGTGAAATAAAATCAGACCTCAAATACCCAATGTAGCCTTGAAACTTAAATATTTAGGTGCAGCCAAATAACAGCATGAAATACAGTAGGACTCATTCAGCTTTGCAGCACTGGGTCTTCACAAACCTAAGGCTCGTATTGAGCAAAAAAAAAAAAAAAATACATAGCTGACAATATTAGCTGAAGGCACTGTGGTCAGGCAACGTTTCCCTCATAACCTGTTATGCCTCAAGAGAGGATTTTAATCTGCAGAATTTAATCAGCTGCAGCAACTTGTTCTTTTAATACAAGTGAATCACTCGCCAAACATCTGTTGGTGGTTTTTTTCTTATTTTGCTGCATTTTCCACTCAAATCAATCACATGCCGGACACCACCTGAGCCACTCTTTGACAGGCACCTGTCAGTCACACAATGAAACCATACACACACCACCAGCGACAATTTCTTGCTCATTAGCAAAGCCATAGACAAACGCTGCTCATTAAACCAGCAATGAGCATGAATGTTCAGTAACAAGGGCGAGCTGTCTTACCTTGAGCCAGGTGTTGTATTTGACCTTTCTGTGCACAGAGGAGTCCACAGCAGCATTAAAGTCTATGAACATGACCTGGAACATGTTGGTTTTCAGGTCACCCTCCAGTCCTGACATGGAAAATTCGGTCCCTCCAGGATGCAGCAGTTAAGCTACCTGGTGGCACATGTGAGCCCACAGGTGAGCTTCAGAACCACTCACTCTGCACTTCAACTGTCACCCTCATTTGTGTCTTCTCTACATTAAAGCTGTCACTTCTGTTGCCTATTGCCACCAGCCTGGATTTGATTTGCCCACCACCTGAAACCTGCTGTGCGAACGAAATGAATAAGCCCCGCCCCAGACCTACCATTCCAAATGTAAATGTTCTGTTTTTCAAATAAAGGCGCCTGCAAACGCCACTCAGTGTTTTCTTGTTAAACAAGCTGAAATAACAACCTGGTGAAAAAAACAAAACAAAACAAAACACTGAAATATACTAAATATTAGTAGACTGAATGTACTAAAGTGTACTTGCATCCAGACTATTAAATATCAACGTGTGCTAAATTGGAATAACTAATTTTGTACATACTACTACTACTACTTTGGGCAAAAATGTACCTATTTTAAGTATACTTAATATACTGCAAATATATGGGTAATTTTATATTTACTCATGCTATTCTACAGTTTAAACACTTGAAATACAAATCCAGCTACACTGGGTTACTAGTGTATTTTTAGGTACTTCTTGATAATTTTCAAAATGGTAAATGGTCTGTATTTATGCAGCGCTTCTCTAGTCTTAACACTCAAAATCAAAAATGCTTGTACAACATGAGTCAGCATCCACAGTGGTGCCACCTGCGAGAAGAAACCATTTATACGCACACACCAATGGCACAGCGTCGCAAAAATTTCAGTATCTTCAATCAATCAATCAAACTTTACAACAACAATAAAAACCCATCCCTCCCACCCTCCATATGTACAAACACCCACCCTCAACTACATGCACACACACACACACACACACACACACACACACACACACACACACACACACACACACACACACACACACACACACACACACACACACACACACACACACATTCTCACCACAGACAATAGCAGGGGTCACGAGACATGGCAGGGCACTAATGACTGAGGAAAATGCCACCTTTGGGGTCGTCCACACCGAGAGACATCAGGGACTGTGAGCGCAGGGGGCACCCGCACCCGGGCCCACCCGACCCTGACAGACTGGCGGACCCCCACACCAAGGTAGGGAGTCCCCCCACCAGCCGGGCCGAAGGGGACTGAGGACAGCACCCCCGGCAACAGATCAGACACATCTCTCAGTGTGGAGGACCCGCCGAGGAAACACTAGAATTAGAAAACAAACATTGGGCAATAATCTTGCCCAAGAATACTTCGACCCCTGATATTCTGATGGCCCATTAAGTGTACTTGAAATCTAAAAATGTATTTTAAGTGAGGATTTAAAGTGTACCACCAACTTTCAAGAACATACTGCACTTATAATGTACAGGAAATGTATGTCTAATAGATTACAAGTACATCTCCTCTAATGTATTTTTACATGCTTCATGAGCAATTTCAATGCACTTTGAGTATACTTTATTGTACTTTAAAAACAGAATGTACTGTACATATGTCCACAGATATATGATGCATTCAATGCACCTGAATGCTGCCTGTCCTTGAAATGTTTGCACCTCTTATTGTCTGAACCTTGGAAAATATTGGTCACTTCCTCTTGTTCCTGTTGATAACAACACAAGCTTTAAAAATGGGACACTAACTAGCGTTTTCTGTTGAAGAGTGAAATAAGCTTATGTATGAGGTCGGCCTTGTATGGACATGTGTATCTGTATGTGCTACACTGAATGGCAAATAGATATATATATAGATTAGCAAGTAAAAATACACTTTTGTGTCTGTCAGTACAAATTGACACTTTTATTCTGTATAAGTTCATTTTAAATGCACTATTATGCGAATAGTGTTTTGACACACCACCAGCACTTGACAACAATTGTCTTAAAATTTTTCAATGTCAAAAACTTTTATTTTTGACTTCGGTAGCTAGATAATGAGAACTAGCTTCAAAGTTAGCTCCGTGATTTAAATGAAAACTCTCTCTGGCTGACTTTTCAAAGGTTCCCGCTGACTCATTTTCAAACTACAACCCTGTGAAGAAGATCCTAAATGTGAACAATGCAGTGGCGATATATTAATGACACCATCTGTGTTTACACTGGTTCCTTATAAGCCTTGCATCCACTGTGCAATTTTGTCTGCCACCAGGTACGATCTCCTGGGAAACTGAAGGATGACTGGCAAACCAGTCAAGCGGGCATCACATCTATCTGATTTCATGTCTCCATAATAGATTAAATGAATGAATAAATTCATGCTGTTTCTCATGTTTTCTTCTACTCCCCCTTCCACCCCGAAGCCAACCCCTGCTGTAGTGACTTGTTTGTGCAAAGCAATGCTCAAACTACTTATTACTCCATATAACATTCTGACAATCACATCGCCTCGTCAGTGAACATGCTTCTCTCCTCTTTCCTATTAGCTAAGGGGTAGCTAGGAGTTTCTGCATTTATGTACTTAGGTTTATGAATTATTTCAAATACTTGTGTGGGAGGAGGACAGCAAGTGTTTAAAAAATAAAAAGAATCCACTTTAGTAACATAAATATCAACTGCCAAGAGCCAATAAAATCTTTTTATGTCACAGCAGGTCTCTGAAGGGAAACCTGCTCTGGTGGCTTATCCCGCTTCCATGGATATCTTTAATTTAAAGCTGCATTAAAGTCATTAGAAAATTATTTTCACCATTTGAACCTCAATCTACAGCAGTGTGTCTTGGCAAACTGCACAGGTTTAAATGGCCAACACAGTGATTTTATCTAGACGAATCAAGTAACAGCTTAACACAAGGACGAGCAGTGTCACAGCTTGCAAGTACTGCAGAGAGGAGGTGAGCAGGCAACCCTAACCCTGGCTTTTAGTGAGGGGGGTTAGAGTGAATGAATGAGGGACTTTCTTCATCCAACATCTCGTTTACATTACATTGCTTTCAATTTCCCACATCATCTTTAGATATACAGCCACCATTTGACCGTCTATAAATATTTTAGTATAAACCATGCTATGATACTTTATTGTAAAAATGGGAGGTGCATTATAGTAACTATTCTGGCTTGAAGGACAGTGATTCACTAGTCATCTCTGCATCTCTTAGATTTAAGTATAACAAACCATACTTGAGCCAGTTCAGCTGTTAACACTGCCCAAGAGGGAGGCCATTCTATACATTTTGAAATGTATAGAATGCTGCTATAGCAATGCAGGAGCGCATGAGCTCCTTCTGTACCTGCATGGTACCTGTACTGTCAATGTGCTGCAGCAGCCCTATCACTGGCTTCAGTAAATGGTATAGCACTTGAAGTGTTTCATTTTATTAAAAAAAAAAAAAAAAAGTGATACCTATGCCTGATGAAAATGATTGCTGGTACTACTGAATAATGTTCAGCAATGAATGTGAGGTAACCTTTGATTTTACTTCAAAATGGATATACTGTGCTTTGAAAGAAAAAAAATCCTTCACATATTTTGCAATTCAATACAGTGTTATAGACCGGTTTCTGAATAGATATGCCTCGACTTCTTGCAAGTGCTGCAGGGTGCTGATTGCACTTACAGCAAATCAGTTTGGTAACAATTAGTTTTCGGTGGCCTGTTGGGTTAATTATGTTTAAAGGTCAGTTCAAGAAAGAATAATTCAATTTTAGAAAGCTAGAAATATGATGGGTCATCAGTTGTCCAACAGCTAATTTTGTTCACAGCAATATCAGAATGTGACGAAATATGCCATGCAGATTTAAAATTGTATTCAAAATATGTAAATACTACTGTTGCTTCTTTGAAATACTAGTAATTTGATTCTTTTGCGACATAACTTAGTGTTAGCATTAATTCCAAAGATACCTATTTACATGACACACAGCAGCGTGCATGATGCATGTAATGTAATATAATGATGCATGCAAGTCCAATATTTACTCTGTTTTGGTCTCGATTACCTTAAGAGGGAAAGATTTGACATTTTAGCTACTAAATGCTGTTGCTAATTATGTCCATCTGTTGTTTGGTGCTGACCAGGTAGTGTGCAGTTTTTAATTTTTATTTATTTGTTTATTTTTAACAGCTGCCTACTGCTGCTGAAAAGATTGATTGAGTGAGACTCAGTAAAAACAGTGAAACCCAAAAAATGAGCTCAAAGATGCTAAAACTCTTCCTAAATTTGAGGGGAACTGATAGTTAAGAATTTCCTCTGTCCCTACAAGAAACCTGTTATATTCCACAGTCATCTGATTCATTGTATACCAACGGCATCAATTTTTTTTTTATTCGCAAGATTAACGTTCTTTGTGACCTAGTGAACTTGTAGTTTTTTAGAAACTGTGGCCACTGCTAGTAACGTAAGAAAAACTACAGGATCCGATTGTAAACCAGAAACAAAACAATAGGCAAGCCCCACGCATGTGTTTGGTCTCGCCTGCTCGCTAGCTGTAAAAAAGTAGGCTACCGGTTTGTGTTTGTGTGGATGTCACGTGTGAAACGTCGAAATGGATGTGAACAAGATTCTGAATGAAAAGTTTAGTTTCGAAAAGTTGCCAGATGGGTCGACTGACAAGACCAAAGTAATCTGTGTGTATTGTTGGTGTGAACTGAATTATCACCGTAGCACATCCAGTCTGAAATATCACTTGATGGCCAAACACACGGCGAATGTGTGTCATCTGTTTTTTGACAGTGTTATTGTGAGATTTGATTCAAATGTGAATGACTGCTCAAAGTGAGAATGTTAGTGTGAAATATAACACTATATGTTGTTGTTTTCAATTAAAAAACATTTGCACAAAGCAAGTCTATCCACTTTTCCATGTTGATAACAGTATTAAAATGATAATTCAAGGGACATTTAGAAGAGATAAAATGTGCGATTAGTTTGTGATTAATCGCAAGTTAACTATGACATTCATTAGATTAATTGCAATTAAATATTTTAATCGATTGACAGCACTAATATTTATATATATACCAATTTTGCATGTTTTTTGCCATGATATATTCAGTTAAATAAATTCCAACATGAATAACGCTTGCCTTTCACCTGACACTTCAGACCTCCATAAATATGCAGCTTTTTAAGCTGAAATACAGCTATAAAACAAGCAAAATTCACACCTGTTGACCCCATCTTGTTCAGCTCTATTCCATTTGCGATCACTCATCTGTAACCTGAAGCAGCCTCTAATGTAAGGAGGCCACTGAGATGTTCAGAAATATGATGCACTGTAAAATCCCTTCTAACAGAACATAAACACTGATGCTGCCAGCATGGCTTTCTGGGATGAGCAGCTCTAAAACAATAGCCTCATACGAAAGTTGATTTTCTGTATATCTGTCATTTATATCTGTGTGTGTGTGTGTGTGTGTGTGTGTGTGTGTGTGTGTGCGCGTGCGTGCGCACGCACGCACGCGTGTGTGCAGTTGTCTGGGTGTGGAAGAGTGCTTTAGGTGTCAAATCAAGTACTGTCAAGGAGTGTGCAGACACTGGGGTAAAGAAAAAGACAGAGGGCGAAAGATGGTGTGTGTGTGTGTGTGTGTGTGTGTGTGTGTGTGTGTGTGTGTGTGTGTGTGTGTGTGTGAGAGAGAGAGAGATTTGTTGTGTTTCAACAAAGCGCTGAATGCGTCTTGTCTCCTTATATTCTAGACCCTATCATTTTCACACCTTTATCCTCTCTTCATATAGTTTCCTCATGTGTTTAGTGTCACAAGTTTTCATAATCTGTCCCTCACTCTCCTCGCTGCTAATGTGACTGAGAATGGTAAGGAGGCATAAATTGCGAAGTGACTCGCAAATAATTGTCATAAACAATTTTCAGCCCTGATGGCAGGCCCGCCAATATGTCAGCCCGGATGGGCCTCCTGATGGGCACATATCATTGATATGGACATTGTCTCACTGGTTTGCCACAGATACTGTCCCCACGACTCAGTGTGCATCTGTGAGTGTGTTTGTGTGTGCGCATGTGTATGTGTGTCTTGTCCATTTGCTGTTGAAGGGGAGTCCCAAGGGTCTGCCTCTCCAAGTAAGAAATGACAGAGACGACAGCTGAATCTCTGCTCTGTCCCTCCCTGTCTCTCTGTCCCACGTCCCTCATTCCTTTCCCCATTCGTCTATTGACAGGTCTGAGCCTACAGCACCATGAATCTCAATGATCCAGCACGCATCAGAAACCATTACCTGTATGGCACAAATGTACACTGTGAATATGAATCATCACGGTGGGTGTCACTGACCATTTGAAACACACACACAGGCCACACATGCTAAAGTGCGAATGCTAAATATCTCCTCGGTGCACCCCAGTGCTCCACTTCCGCTGTCAGTCTTGGGGAGAATAGGGAGATCCATGCACAATGAAGCTCATGAATTATCAGCTGAGCATGAATGTCAACTATCGGGCCCACATGTGTATCCATCATTCTCACACGCTGATATGTCAAAAGATCAGGCCTCGCGCAGCAGGCCATGTGCATATGAGTGATGTGTGTGCAAAGCTCTTGTCATTTACACGTGCAATCAATTATCCAAATAACACAAAAAATGGGAAATATATGTACACACAGCAAACTCCCAGAGGTGACTGGCATATCTCTGTGGACAGAATGCATTGTATATCTGTCATGCAGATAGTAAGGACATCATTTCATCACCTTTTCCATATACTTAGATTTGATTGGATGCGTTCAGGCCTATAAATTTCATTTAAATGTCAGGGTGCTATGAAAAACAAACACAGCTTGCATCATTCATAATTCTATGGGTATAGGCTCATATGAGTAGTGGTTTCGACATTCCAGTGGGCTTATGTTTTAGATGCTATGCTATTTGTTTACTACCTCCCACCATGCACATCAGTGCAATGCCCATAGGCAGGGGAGCGATATCATATAATACATGTCTAGAGACTGTGATGGAGTCTACTACACTAAGAAGGCAACATAATGTTACTACTGCTTGTAACACTTTGCCTGCATGTAAATGCTCAGTACAGTTAAATCAATACAGTAATGAATGAATAAATTAATGAATAGAACCTACAAATTCTTGTTATTCTTCTTTCCTGTTACCATGGAAAGTACCAGCTGGCCACATTTGACCTTGAATTCAATTATACACATTACCACATGTCTATTCAAAAGTTCAGGAGGCTGTAAAACAGGTTTTTTTTCTTTATTATTTTTATTATGTTCATCTAAGAGCCATCAGTGAATAATTCCCTCTGAGGCAAGAATGAAAAATAATAATACTACCTGAAAAGACTTTCCAGTAGAAGCAAGTATAAAAACATTTTCCCAAATAAATTCTCAGATGTAGATGTACTGTTGTACCGTGACGGATTTATAAGTTTATATATGCATAGCATGGTTCATGGAGTGGAAAGGGGGGTGGGGGCATTGGCACTGCGGAGTTTAGAATTACAGCAAGTAGATATGGATCAGGGTTTTTGGAATGATACATATTCATACGGGGGATGGGATTGAGGTCGGCCTGTTCTTTGGATTGTTTTCAGTGCCCGTGTTGACACTTGTGTGCAGTCTGCCAAACATGCACACATGCAGGACACAAAGCGGGCAGCACACACACACACACACACACACACACACACACACACACACACACACACACACACACACACACACACTTCTAAGTGTGTGGAATGAGAGCGAAATGACACTGAGGTTGCAGTTTGGCATCAAAAGAGTTACATAATTGTCTGTTTAGACTTTAATCTAAATGCAACATGTCTCTAAGTTTTTCATCAGCCTAATCTGTAATGGCATCAGTCTCGCTAATCACAGTGGTGTTAGTCTACAGTGTCTGGTTTATCTCTAATCCTTTCTCACGTGAAAACTTTCACTTTCCTTCCTCCCCTGCATTTTCTTTCTTGGCCCTCCCCCCAATTGTACCTACCATTAGCCCTCCTCCAGCCTCCAAGAGCCCATCACCTCCTGTTACGAGCCAGTGTAAATTGAATGCTGTGAATCAGCCGGCCTGCTGTTACTGCATGTGACTCGAGGGGAGCGAGGAGGAGAAAGGAGAGAAGGGGACTGCATGTCCCTGCAGCTTTATGGGCTGGTGTCTCATGAAGATATATCACCTCCTGGCCAGATAATACCATCATGTACATAACTACCCAGTGTGTGTGTGTGTGTGTGTGTGTGTGTGTGTGTGCGTGTGTGTGCATGTCAGTGTGTGTTATGTACTTAACTACCGGGTGACCTGCCGTTCAGCTCCTAATAAGGGGCATCTGGTGCTGTTTTACAGGATGGAGGAGCGGAGGAGGAACAGAATGGGCGAAAAGATGTGAAAAACAGGTACTCTGCTCTATGACAGGGGAGTTGTGGAGTGGGGAAAAAATGCAACATTGGGGATGTGTCCGAGAATAGAGAATGGGTAAAACGAAAATATAGAGGGGAAGGATTTGAGAGAGAGAGTGTGTGTGACAGAAAATGAGAGCTTGGACGGTGAATTAGGAGAGAAAATGAGATATAGAAAGAGATGAGCACACAAACAGAGTGAGAGAGAGAGAGAGATGGAGAGCCAGAGAGAGCCCAGATGAGGGAGTTGAGATGATGGGCTGGCAGTTTCCAAGCACCAAGCTGTTTTTCAGGGCTGTCAAGCACATTGTGAGGCATTGTTTGAAATGCCCAGGCTGATGGCTGACATATTTCCCATGAATCTAGCATGCCAGGCCGCTGTCCACTACACTATATTCAGACACACACAATCTGACGTGCCATGCGCTAGTGTGTGTGCGTGTGCGCTGGTCAGCGAAGGGTAATTGGCTGACCTTGGCCCATCGGGGTGCCTGGAATGAGGAAGGGTGAGGGGAAAGGGGGGAGGTAGGGGAGGGCAGTCGTAAATTTTGTCCCACATCAATGTATTTCTGTCAGTGGCACTCCGCTCTGGCAGTTAACTATTACCCCTGGAAAATGTGGGAGTACAAACACACACACACACATATACTGTAAGCTACGGTGCCTATACACACACACACACACACACACACACACACACACACACACACACATACAGTGTCTCATTTCCTCACCAGCCCTGATCAGACGAGTCTCATATGAAGTCACATCCAATCCATAGATGTGGACGCGCGTTGAATTAAAACATCTTTAGTGGTTTCTTTCACTCCCTCTGCTCCCTCGTTCTTCATTTCCACTGTCTCTCACAATCTAACCCTCTCTCTTGTGTCTCTGTTTCACTTTGAGTCTCTTTGTTGGCTGATGTTCTTTAATCTGTCCCTTGCTGTCTTTCCCTCCCCCTCAGGATGTCCTCTTTCCTCCTCTTCCATCTTTCCTCTGCAGCCCTGTTTTTACTGTGCCTCGACCGATCCCTCCTGCTCGCCTCCTTCGTTCGTCTCTCCTTGCATTTCTAGCTTTTCTCTCAGTCCTTCACTTTCTCTTGCCTCTGCCTCTATCCGTATGTTTATACCCAACATCCCTTTCACTCAAATTTCCCATCTCCTGGAATGTCCCTCTGCTGCTGTTGTTTTTTTCTTTGCCTCCTTCCTCCCTCTCTCTCTTTCGTCCCCCCCAGTTTCACCAATGGCAGTAGGGGTACAGCTGTTGGAGACAGACCTGCAGAAATAACTGTGTTACTCCTCAAATCGATACAGCCAGGCACCAGTGGCTACCGCCTAGTCCTGTCCAGTGTGTGTCTATGTGTGTCAGTGTGTTATTGTGAATGTGTGTACTTCAGTCCTCTGCTAGAGGCAGAAAAGACAGATAACCAAAGACATATCTGCCTCCACCATCACTGGAGAAGGACAGGATTTAATACAGGTATATCCCTTTCTCATGCCATCCATCCACCCTCCTCTCCTCCTCTCCCTCTCTGTTTGTCATCCCCACATTCTTCCTATAATCTGAGTAAAAAGGGAATAAGAGTGAGGTGTGAATAGTGGAGTTCAAAAGGTGTGATTTTAACATAAAAATTAACAGGCTGAGAACAGACATCTGAAAATGACGCACTCCCACCCCTATTTATCTTGGACTCTGGCTCTCATATACCTCTGCAAAAAAACAAGCAAACAAACAAAAAAAACAAAACAAAGAAAGCACAAGCAGGTACACAAGCCAAGACACTGATGGATGGATGCATATAGACAGCTGATGACAGCATGTCCGTATAGACACCATCGGCGCCATCAGCATATGTGTGATGATCTGGTTTCCAAGAGACAAAACTGGCCACCCGAACATGAGAAATCTGTTTTTTTTTTTTTTCTTTTTAGTCCCTCAGTCTCTAAGTGTGTGTTTTTTAAATGAGTAACACTCCATCATGTGTGTGCTGCTTAAACTATGTCATTACGGTCTCATTTGGTGGAAAGTGTGTGTACATTATGTATCTAATATGAATGTGCTTTCAGACAACAGACTGAACTCATAGCCCTCTGAAGCACAAGGGCCACTTCAAGAAGCTTAAAGTGACAAATACTCATTTTCTCTGCTTTCTACGACCAATTTAGCTCAATGGCAAAGAGTTGGTCCATCTGGCTATAACTCCTCTTACGGTGTTTCTCCCTTCTCTCTCTGCAGCTCTCTCCCTTCGTCCATTTCTCTTCTGTGGCTAATGAGGATGTTGTCTATTGGGAGCCATGTTTCTCCTCTCAGTTTCTTCCAACAGCGATGGCTGAAATGTACTATTTTCCAAAGTGCTGCTTAATGGTGGATTGCAGTTTATAGGCGGTAGGGGAGAAAGGGATTGGCCAGCAAAGCTGATTGGTTGAGATTTCACTTGTTGAGCTTGCTTGTGGATGAAAACGAGTGTAGATTGAGAAAACTTAAAGCTTTGAACAGTGGAAAATAATGATAAGAATCATAAATATAGTGATAATGGTGGTAGTAATTAGGGTACAAGACAAATGTGGGTTATGTATGTTCAACAATAGGTAAAACACAGAAAAAGACGCAGTCAGACAAAGAGTGAGAGTGGATTAAAGGGAAAAGTATTATGGAAACAAGTAGAGACTAAGAAGGCACTTTAGGCTAATGGCCTACTGCCTTGACTGGCAAAGAATATTCAGTAATCTGTTGGTTTTATGGGATTAACTGTTCAATAGCACTTCGTTGGCTTTTACAGCTCTACACAGGTTCTATTTATAAAGCAGCTTTAGAGGAGAGGGATATGTGATCATGGTTCACATCAGCGTTTCTAATCATTTTAAAAGACAGGAAAATGCTTTAAGTGACAAGGATTCTGGTTCCAGGGGGTCACACACACAGTCTTCCAGCCATGTTTGTCAAAAATAAATAAATAAAAATCAGGCAAAGAAAAAAAATCATAAAGTGAAAAAAAAGAAAGAAAATTAAGGCTGTTGTATTATTGACAAAATCCATGCAATTATGCTCAAAGCGAGGCTTAACATCAGGAGAATGTCAGGATTGAACCCATTTTCATTCATTTCCCTTCCCTTTTTTTCAAAAGCACAGCAGCCAAGCCAGTATGAAATTAAAACATAACAGCATAAATTCCAAATAAAGACATACGCTTTCACGTCCACCTGTACTGACCTTATGAGTTCATAAAGAGCACCGCTGCTGTTACCAGAGCATCACATGAAAGGCTAAAATAAAGACCACGCATGCCACGTCTGTTAACCCACAGCAGCCATGGTTTGTGCTAATGAATAGCAAGCTCACACGTGCAAACACACCACTTGAACCAACATGCCTTAAATGAACATATAGGACTAGAGCCATGCACACATCTCAAATAAAAGCCCTACCCAGCTACCATTGTAACACAGCATCCATGTTGTAGTTCTCTATCAGCTATATGTTTTCCAACAAAGACTATATCTGAAATAAAAGTGTGTTTCTCTCTCTCCCTGTGTGTGTGTGTGCGTGTGTGTGGGTATGTGTGTGTGTGTGTGTGTGAGAGAGAGAGAGAAGAGAGAGAGAGAGAGAGAGAGAGAGAGAGAGAGAGAGAGAGAGAGTGGGAGTGTTTTTAGTGTGTGTGATTGCTCTTCCCTACTGTGAGCTGTTGCTATGGTGACAGTATTTAACACGTGCTGTTTGTCTACCTCCAGAATTACATTTTGCACAACCCTAATGTCTTGTTTTCTAGTTTTTTTGTGAACCTGCAAAAAGAAGAGACAGCGAGAGAGAGATAATTCATATCTGGATGTTCTCACTTTTTCTGTTGGTCTGTGACCATTATTGTTGCATCTTCACCACATTGAAGTGCCTCACTAGACATGACATAAATGGTATCAGTAATTAGAAGTCTGTTGTGGCAGAGTTTCACCAGATGGCGAACAGCAATAGGGAAAACTTCTGTTTTAGTCACACTATGGAGGTATAAAAGAAGAGGGGAGAACAGAAGAGAAGAGGAGAGGAAAAAAGTATGGTCAAAAAGATACATTAGGAACACACCTTCTGTTTCTGTGCCTTTGCTATGAAAGAGGTCTCTATTTTGATGCCACATCCTCGGTGAAAGAGGAGTTACATGGCCGGCTCTGTGAGGAAAGGCTTTACTGCCATCTTCTGGTTACAGAAGGAACCAGTTATTAAGAATGCAACACATTGCAGACAGATAATCAAATACAAATGTGATGTGCATTGACCTATTGGATGGGATGAACACACGCATGCTGCCCGTGAGAGGCTGACACGGCCTCTCTCACACACACACACACACACACACACACACACACACACACACACACACACACAGAGAGAGAGAGAAAGACTTGTACACACTACAGACTCTCTATGGAAAAATGGTGCGAGAATTATGTAATATTGACCCTTAAGAAATGTGGTTGGTCTGTTTCTATTTCAGTTTGATTTGGAGGATAATATATGAATAATGAACTGAATGAAGAGCAGATTCTTCCACATACTCAAATGGTCATCTGTCTTCTGGAAACTATGCAACAGTGGGCGGACTTAAGTCTCCACGCACGCACATGCACTATTATAGCATACTGTCAGCATGCGAAAATCAATTTTTAATTTTGTTTGGGAAAAATGAAGCAAGTGACATGAAGTGAGCTATGTGAAACCATTGGTGTGTTGCCTTCTAAAATGTGCATCTATACATGCAGAAACAAAGACACACATGAACGCAAACACATCCATCCACACACACACAAGCACGTCCCCTTGTAACAAATATATGGCTGTTTATTGATTCTATCCCATTTGGTATTCATTATTGGCACCCTTTGCTAACCTGACCACCTCACCCTCAGTCCATTGCCTATTTCTAACCTCATGTAGGGTCTTATTTCCTCCCCGCTCCCTGAATGATCCAAAACACTGTTCATTACAGCCAGGATGCTATTAGACTTGCAAATGCCTTGCCTTACTGCCTGTTTCTCTGTGTTGCCTGTTCTCTCTCTTCTCTTAAAGTGCAGTCATTAATAGAGCCCTTCTTAACCCTGCAATTTGCCTTCTTATCCACGTGTAAAAGGGTGGGTGAGATCTATCCCGAAACAGCTCTTGATATTGGTTGCATGTTGTGGTTAAGACACCCCTTCACCCGTCACATGGATTTTAGAAACCTGGCATATGGTCTTCCAGTTAATAACACATAAAAGCTGCATGGTAAGGCTGATGCCAACGTCCTAACACTATGCCAACAAAGTTTCTTTATATGCACACTAAGAAGAACATAGTACAAAGCAGCATGGTTTGCTTCCAGTTTCTTGTTCTTGCAGGTGGAGAAGGAATTGTGTGACATGAGTGTAAAAGGGATCTTAAGATTAAGATTGAGCTAATTTTACAAAGTTTGCAATAATGTCAGTCCTGCATCTATTCTTGTGCTGGTAAATAAAGAGCTGATCCACAAGGCACAGCTCTCAACATACTGTATATCCACTCTGTGTTGGGTCTCCCTGTCAAACCTCATTTACAGTCACCAGTGACTGAAAGAATAAGAACAAAGATTCAAGCTGTCAGAGTGATGCTTCTCTGCAGGCTGCTGGCACAATCTCTGTAAGAGGGCGAGATGCTCAGAAATCCAAGAGGACCTGTAAGTTGAGCTGCTTGTCTGCACTGAGTGAAGCCAGTTGAACCTGGCAAGGAGGCTGCTCAGGTGTCTCCCTGTGGACATAAAACAGGTAAGGCTGACTGGAAAGAGACCCAGAGGGAAGACACAAAGAACACTTAAAGGATTACATCTCTCAGGTGGCCTGGAAGTGATCTGTGACTCTCCAGGAGCAGCTGGATGAAGCTGCCAGAAAAATGACATTTGGCTTGTTTTGGTAGCACAGCAGTTACCCAGATGAGTGGCAAGAAAGGAAAGGACAGATGCATGGAATAGTCACAAACCCCTACCAATGTGGTGGGGGGCACGGTTTCTCATCCGCTTGGCCACAACAGGGTACCCCTGCTGAAGTGTCCTTGAGAATGTCACAGAGTGGAAAAAGAATTTATCACTGCCTTTTTCTTTACTGGCAACTGTGGTCAGCCAGTCTAAATCATCACAATTTCACACAAATTACTGTGAAAAGAACTGCTATATCAGGCACAGAATGAAAAAAAAAAAAAACTGAACCTGAGCGCATATCTATCTATCTATCTATCTATCTATCTATCTATCTATCTATCTATCTATCTATCTATCTATCTATCTATCTATCTATCTATCTATCTATATATATATATATACGCGCTCAAGTTCAGTCTTTGGGAGGAAGCCGGGAGAACCCACGCATGCACGGGAAGACATGCAAACATGCAAACTTCACACAGAAAGGCCCTGCCGACTCAGGGATCGAACCGGCGACCTTCTTGCTGTGAGGCACGCACACTACCTGCTGCGCCACCATGCCGCCCCTAATCAACATTTTAAAATACAAAAATAATCAAATGATGATGAGTCATTCGAGTGTTGGGCATACATTTGTCATGACAGCCATGGGTCCAGAGTGGGTGACATCAGGTCACCTGATGTAGGGCTTCATCACTTCCTGGTTAAATAGCTCTTATGTAGCCTGGAGGTGTGTTCTGGGTCATTATCCTGTTGAAAAATAAATGATGCTCATCCATGTTTTTGGCCCCAAGACGTTCTCCTTTTCTTCTTGGTCTCCCCCAATAGTGATTTCTTTGCAGCAGATTGACCATGTAGGCCTGATTGATGCAGTGTCCTCCCAATGGTTGACGTTGAGATGTGTCTGCTACTTGAACTCTGTAAAGCAGTTATGTCGGCTCTAATCTGAGGTGCTGTTAATTGTTGATATCTGAGGCTGGTAACAGTAATGAATTTATCCTCTGCAGCAGAGGTAACTCTTGCACTTTCTTTCCTGTGGCAGTCCTAATGAGAGCCAGTTTCATCAATCATAGCGTTTGATGGATTTTTGTGACTGCATTGAAGAGAAGTTCAAAGTTCTTGACATTTCCTGGAATGGCATGTCTTCAAGTAATGATGGACTGTTGTTTCTCTTTACTTAGTTGTGTGGTTCTTGTCATAATATGGATTACTGCAGTAGTTGAATAGGGCTATTTGCTGTATACCAGCACCAATTCTGCCAACTAATGGCCTTCAGTTGCAGGTAGCATAACAGCAGTATCTTCTTTTCAGGCTCCTGATTGGCCAATATGGTTTTAGGGTGATATAACCCTTCAGGAGGAAAACCTTGTTTTACTAAATATCTGTGTACATGTGGACAAGATGTTAGAAAGCAAGAAATTCCATTCATTAACTTTATTGTGTGCATGTGTATATGTCTGTGAAGATTGTCATTCATCTTGGCCATGGTACTTCTAAGCGCTTCCAAAGACAACTGAACTTGCTTGCAGGGCGGCTGTGGCTCATGAGGTAGAGTGGTCTACCACCGATCAGGAGTTCGGTTTACATGCCGAAGTATCCTTAGGCAAGATACTGAACCCTAAAAACTGGCCCCGATGCTGTGCCATCGGTGTGTGAATTGTGGTTCTAGAGGATGTTTCACCGCTCATCCAAAAGGCTTCTTCAGACCTGACTGGTGGGAGGTCCCAGGCATTTCTCCCTGTTGATGGGTGAGAATGGCTGAGTGGCTGATAAATGGTGTCTTAGACCATCTCCTCTATTCAGTGATGGTCTTTCCACTTTGACATGGATGGCTTCTTTCAGGCCTCTTTCAAATCATCTGTCTTCCCTGGCCAAAATATGTGAAAATATTATTGCCCTTTTATTGTCCTTGAGACGTAGGTGGACTGCTGAGTCTTGACCTGAAGTGTTGGCTCTCCTGTGTTGTGCCATCCGTTTGTGAAGCAGTTGCTTTGTTTCCCCAGTGTACAAGTCTGTGCATTCCTAGTTGCATTGCACTGTATACACTACATTACTCTGCTTATGTCTGGGTGTTTTGTCTTTTGGGTGGACAAGCCTCAGGGTGTTACTGGGCTTGAAGTGAACAGGGATGCGGTATTTGTTCAAAAAGCTAGGACAATTGCTAGATATTTGGCAATGTTGTAGGTAACTGACTTGATGCTGCTGATGATGGGTCTGAGTGGGGCCCCTTCTTTGTGTATCTTGGGCAGTCCATGAATGCAAGGAGTGGCTTCCCCGGGGTACAGATGGTAATATAGTGGTCGGTCAATGGTTTTGTTCTTTTTCAGTAGCTGTAAGCAGTTACAGCAGTTACCTTCTTATAGCTACCGGTGGTTTTAATAAACGCAGTCTTCCTCACTGTCCTCCTCAGTGTCTTGCACACTATCCTCTGAAAAATCTTCTGATTAATCTACAATCTGGATTACTTGTATGTATTTTGACAAGTCATACACAGAGGACACTGCACAGCGTTTTCCTGCTTCTTTACGTTTATCCATTCTGTCAAAGTGGAGTCTCTATCCAGTTATAAGGTGGTTTTGTGATGTCCTTCAATCTGTTGAAGGACAAATGACTGGAGAAAACCATTACACACAGCTTGCCATTGTTCTTCATTCAACTTGTTTCACCATTTAGCAGGTGGGCAATTCTTCATCTCGACTATCTCTTTGTTAGCAATAGCTTGCAGCACATTTGTGTGCTCCTTATTCTATTCAGGTTTAACAAATAATGGATGGTTGAAAATCTTTGAAACTGTATAAAATGCACCTGTTTTATCTGCTCAATGTGGATGTGAACAATATATCATGAAGCATATTTCAGTGTGCTCAGCGTTCGGCACTTCTTGGAGCCACTTGTCAGAAAAAGGTCTTTTCTTCTGCTCAGGTTCAGTTTGTCGTTTCTTTGTAGGTGACCGAACGCCTGAGAGATGCTTAATGTCTGCTGCTTGGAGATCTGTCACAGTGGGTTACTTCGCTGGGTCAAATGTGTCAACAAGATGCAGACATGGATGACAATGTGTATTGATGACCAGTGAAATTATTACCTTCTTCTTCTTCTTCTGTTGATTTTTATGGTGGTTGATCTCCATAAGGGGTTGCATTACCGCCATCAGACCCTATCTTGTATTTGCCTGATTTAGAAAAACAATGTTTTATGTTAGACATTTCTGATTTGTGTGTGTGTGTGTGTGTGCGCGCGCGCGTGTGTGTGTGTGAAAGTCAGCCCACCCTGACAAAATCCCTCACAATGTTGTACACAACAATACAAATGCATCAAAACAATCATTATATCATGCAGAGGCAGAGTGAACATGATGCAAGGATATGAATATAAAGAAAGAATGAAACATAATCTCTAACGTACATGCACGCAAAATGCCATGCCTCCTTTCAATACCACACATCATTTGAATGCATTGTCTTCTTAGTCTGCACACACATTTATATGACAAACCCATACACAAATATACACACACAGCTATTGGTACATGCAAAAGTCATTAAGATCGCTGGAGCTCGAGGCCGTAATTAAGACTATTGTGGCTGTTGTAATCATTCTCAAAAACCTTCCATCTGATTGGAGGAGATATATCCAATCCTGCGGCCAGATTCTTTTCATAAAGGGGGCCAAGACCTCTGCTCAGTTATTATCGCTGAAAGCACCTACTGAGTGTGTGTGTGTGTGTGTGTGTGTGTGTGCGTGCGTGCGTGCGTGCGTGCGTGTGTGTGTGTGTGTTTTCTTTGTGAGTGAGTGTAATGAATGATACAAGAGAGGGACACTAGGAAACTCGCCGTGTCTCATAATAACCCGAGGATGTGCATTCTTCTAGAACAAATTATTTCTGAACTAACTAGCTTCCATCAAAACAGAGGACATTCAACAATGTGAAGAACACCGGTGACGTTACAGCCTTGTGTGTGTGCGTTTGTCCTGCAGTGCAACACAATACTTGGTGGTGGAGCAACAAGAAGAGTTTACATAAGGAACCAGCAATTGAATTCTGACCGCATTTGAATAACTAACCTGAATATTCACAAAATGTACTCGTCAACATGCTGTCGCAAAGAGCAAAATTACTCATGATGAAAGTGGTGAAAAAAAAGTCAAAATAAAACCTATTGATTTTTACAAAAGGTTACATCCCCTGCAGTCCACAACCACAGCAAAGCAGCAGTGTAATTTCCTAATAAGCACACACTATTAGATAAAATTACAGAGGTTTTCAAAGATCTCCCCGTCCTCCACCACCACACCCGCTTCCCCAGTAAAAGTGCTGCCTGGTCATTTTGGCTGCATTACCTGTCTGCTCTCGTATAATAATGTAATTATCCAGTGACCAGCGTAATAATCTTGCTGAATTACATTGTGACCTCTGTCTGTGTGGTTTGCTTTCACAGCTCGTCACTCCGTTGGGTAATAAGGAAAGACTGAACCCAAATGATCTGTCACTGATGAACCAGTGAGTGCAAGCGTGCACATAATGGACACAAACATGCTGAAGGACAACGAGGGCGTAGAATAAAAACACAAATATGCAGTTATATGAGCAGAAGTGGGTAAGTTACCCAGAAGAAAGTCATTTGTTAGTCATTACTTTTTAATTCCCAGCATGCAGCTGTGTAGCTTACTTCCTCCCTGCCTCTCTCCTCTCTAGCTTTGATTCACGTTTTAAACTTTAATTTTTCCCTTTCAACTGCGGCATTGTCAT